>NC_133504.1:163637500-163937500 GCF_049354715.1 Callithrix jacchus | reverse complement strand
ACTGAAGAAGAAGCTATGAGAAGAGAAAGTTTTGTCTAGTTTGTGTGCTTGCAAAATATGTTTATGTTTATCACTCTCTAGGCATGATTTTGTTTCTTACATATTTTTGTGCATATTTAAAGTATTAATATACAGCATGATAATATTGGACACATATAGGTAGTAAAACAGTTACTATACTGAAAGAAATAAACATATCCTGTATCTCATGTAGTTAACCATTTTTCTTTCTTCTGGCAAGAACAGCTAAAATCTACTAATTGAGCACTAAAATACAGTATAATTTTATTACCTATAAATCTCATGTTGTACATTAAATCTTTAAACTTGTTCATCCTATACATCTAATCTTTTGTATGCTTTGACATGTATATTTTCATTTCCTCACCCCATCCCCACCCGTGGTGTCTATTCTTTTATTTGTTATCTCTGTATATTTGTCTTTTTCAGATTCCACAGGTAAGTGAGATTGTGCAATATTTTTCTTTCTGTGTCTAGCTTATTTAAGTATAAGCTTCTCCAAGTATAATTTTAGTATAATTTTCTCCAAGTTCTTCTATATTGTGGCAAAAGGCAGAAACTTATTTTTTAGGTAAAATAATATTCCAACATATATATGTAATACAGTTTCATTATTCATTCCCTTCCTTCACTGGCAGACACTTAGGTTGTCTCTGTATCTTGACTGTTGTGAATAATGCAGAAATGAATGTGGGAGTCCAGATATCTTTTCAAAGTAGTGATTTCATTGTATTCATGTATATGCCCAGAAGAGAAATTGCTGGATCATACAGTTGCTCTATTTTTAATTTATTTAGAACCCCCCCCTTACTGTTTTCCATAATAGTGGCACCAATCTGCATTCCCAGGAACAGTGTACAAAGATTAACCTTTACGGGAGAAGATTCAAGATGGCGCTGTAGGAGAAGCTCAGGACTGCAGCCCCCAGAGGGTGAGTGGATGCCGCATTTCCAGATGGATCTTTATTGCCCACAGACCAGGAGATTCCCAGGCGGAGAAGCCCCACGGGTCGCCAGCGTGGCTGATTCGGCTGGAGTGGCTGTTTCGGCCAGTGCTGCAGTGCAGCAGCTCTCCGTACAAAATACGCTGGTCTGGTTGCCCTATTAAACTGGCAATTGGAGATCCAGGAAGGCAGTTTAGCCCATTCATCTGACTAAATGGTACAGAAACATAGAGTCAGGCCAGGAGATTCCCAGGCAGTGACATTGTTTCAGCCAGCGCAGTGGGTCACCACATGGGAAATCACACAGATTCTGGCGCCCTTTCAGCAGGTGACGGAAACACCAGGGAGATAGTCAACAGTTCAACTTAAAAAAAAAAAGGGCTCTGAGGCAGGGAGCCAGTTGATCAGGCTCAGCAGGTCTCATGCCCACAAAAACAAACAAGCAAACAAAACAGCAACTGGAAACACTCGGGGCTGAGAGTTTCACGGCAAGCACAGCTAAACCCAGGACAGTCCAGCTCTGTGGGGGAGGGGTGTCTGCCATTACCGAGGCACTCTACTCCTACAGAGGTAGTCTGCCATTGCTGACACAGTCTGCCATTGCCGAAGCAACCCACTATAATAGAGAGAGTCTGCCATTACAGAGGCAGGCCACCATTGCCGAGGCAGTTCTAACCACACCCATATAAACAGGACTGCAGAGAAATACACAGAGCAGCAGGGCAGAGCCCATGGCAGCAAGGTGGACCCCACAGCAGATCAGCAAACCCTCTGCAGGCAGAGAGTGACTAGGCTGCCTCCTTGCTGGGCAAGACAGCCCTGAAAAAAAAAAAAAAGCCAGCAGCACAACAGATACTCATAAATAAAGCCCTAACTCCCTGGGACAGAGGACCTGGGGGGAAAAAAGGGGGTTATGAGTTCTGCTGCAGCAGACTTAAACGTACCTGCCTAGCAGCTCTGAATGAACAACAGAGCTCACAGCTCAGCACTTGAGCTCCTATAAAGAACAGACTGTCTCCTCAACCAGCTCCCTGACCTCCATATATCCAAAAAGTCACCTTACAAAGGACTGATCAGACTGACCTCTGGAGAGCATCACTCTGGGACAAAGATAGCAGAAGAAGAAACTGGTAGCAACCCTTACTGTTTTGCAGCTGCTGCAGGTGATACCAAGGCAAGCAGGGCCTGGAGTGGACCTTAGCAGTCCTATAGCAGAGGGGCCAGACTGTTAGAAGGAGATCTAAGAAACAGAAATAACTTCATCATCAACAATCTGGACGTCCACTCAGAGACCCAATCTGAAAATCAGTAACTACACAGATGACAGGTGGATAAACCCACAAAGATGGGAAGAAACCAGCACAAAAAGGAGGAAAACACCTGAAACCAGAACACCTCACCTCCTACAAGGGATCACAACTCCTCACCAGCAAGGGAACAAAGCTGGACAAAGAATGAGTGTGATGAAATGACAGAATCAGACTTCAGAAGGTGGGTAATGAGAAACATCTGTGAGCTAAAAGAACATGTTCTAACTCAAAGCAAATAAACTAAGAACCTTGAAAAAAGATTTGATTAAATGATAACAAGAATGGACAACTTAGAGAGGAATATGAGTGAATTGATGGAGCTGAAAAACACAACATGAGAACTTTGCGAAGCATGGACAAGTTTCAACAGCTGAATTGACCAAGCAGAAGAAAGTATATCAGAGGTCGAAGATCAACTCAATGAAATAAAATGAGAAGGCAAGATTAGAGAAAAAAGTGCAAAAAGGAATGAACAAAGACTCCAAGAAATGTGGGACTATGTGAAGAGACCTAATCTACATTTGATAGGTGTACCTGAATGTGACAAAGAGAATGAATCCAAGCTGGAAAATACTTTTTAGGATATTATCCAGGAAAACCTCCCCATCCTAGCAAGGCAGGCCAATATTCAAGTCCAGGAAATACAGAGAACACCACAAAGATATTCCTCAATAAGAGCAGCCCCAAGACACATAATCATTAGATTCACCAGGGTGGAAATGAAAAAAAAAAATGCTAAGGGCAGCCAGAGTAAAAGGTTGGGTCACCCACAAAGGAAGCCCATCAGACTCACAGCAGATCTCTCGACACAAACCCTACAAGCCAGAAGAGAGTGGGGGCCAATATTCAACATCCTTAAAGAAAAGAACTTTCAGCCCAGAATTTCATATCCAGCCAAACTAAGCTTCATAAGTGAAGGAAAAAGAAAATCCTTTGTGAACAAGAAAGTACTCAGATTTTGTCACCACCAGTCATGCTTTACAAGAGCTCCTGTACACATAGAAAGGAACAACCAGTACCAGCCACTCCAAAAACATACCAAATGGTAAAGAGCATCAAGAAAATGAAGACTCTGCATCAACTAATGGGCAAAACAGCCTGCTAGAATCAAAATGGCAGGATCAAATTCACACATAACAATATTAACCTTAAATGTAAATGGGCTAAATGCACTAATCAAAAGACACAGACTGGCAAATTGAATAAAAAACCAAAACCCATCGGTATGCTGTATCCAGGAACCCATCTCACATGCAAGGATACACAAAGGCTCAAAATAAAGGGGTGGAGGAAGATTTACCAAGCAAATGGAGAGCAAAAAAATGCAGGAGTTGCAATTCTCATCTCTGATAAAATAGACTTTAAAGCAACAAAGATCAAAAGAGACAAAGAAGGACATTACATAATAATAAAAGGATTGATACAACAAGAAGAACTAACGATCCTAAATATATATGGACCTAATACAGGAGCATCCAGATATATAAGGCAAGTTCTTAATGAATTACAAAGAGACGTAGACTCGCACACAATAATAGTGGGAGACTTTAACACTCCACTGTCAACATTAGACAGATCAACCAGACAGAAAATTAACAAGGATATCCAGGACTTGAACTCAGACCTGGAATAAGCAAACCTGATAGACATTTACAGAACTCTCCACCCCAAATCCCCAGAATATACATTTTTCTCAGCACCACATCACACCTCCTCTAAAATTGACCACATAATTGGAAGTGAATCACTCCTCAGCAAAATGCAGAACAACTGAAATCATAACAGTCTCTCAGAATACAGTGCAATCAAGTTAGACCACAGAATTCAGAAACTAAGTTAGAACCACACAGCTTCAGGGAAACTGAACAACTGGATCTTGAATGTCGACTGGATAAATAATGAAATGAAGGCAGAAATAAAGAAGTTCTTTGAAATAAACAAGAACAAAGACACAGCATACCAGAATCTCTGAGAAACATTTAAAGCAGTCTCATATGATTGTTGGCCTCATATATGTCTTCTTTCGTAAAGTGTCTGTTCATATCCTTTGCCCACTTTTGAATGGGCTTGTTTGTTTTTTTCCTGTGAATCTGTTTGAGTTCTTTGTAAATTCTGGATATCAGCCCTTTGTCAGATGGGTAAACTGCAAACATTTTTTCCCATTCTATTGGTTGCTGATCCACTCTAGTGACTGTTTCTTTTGCCGTGCAGAAGCTGTGGAGTTTGATTAGGTCCCATTTGTCTATTTTGGCTTTTGTTGCCAATGCTTTTGGTGTTTTGGTCATGAAGTCCTTGCCTACTCCTATGTCCTGGATAGTTTTGCCTAGATTTCCTTCTAGGGTTTTTATCGTGCCAGGTCTTATGTTTAAGTCTTTAATCCATCTGGAGTTAATTTTAGTGTGAGGTGTCTGGAAGGGGTCCAGTTGCTGCTTTCTGCACATGGCTAGCCAGTTTTTCCAACACCATTTGTTAAACATGGAATCCTTTCCCCATTGCTTGTTTTTGTCAGGTTTATCAAAGATTGTATAGTTGTAGATATGTTGTGTTGCCTCCGGTGCCTCTGTTTTGTTCCATTGGTCTGTATCTCTGTTTTGGTACCAGTACCATGCTGTTTTGATTACTGTAGCCTTGCAGTATAGTTTGAAATCTGGTAGTGTGATGCCTCCCACTGTGTTCTTTTTGCTTAGAATTGACTTGGCTATGCGGGCTCTCTTTTGGTTCCATATGAAGTTCATGGTGTTTTGTTCCAGTTCTGTGAAGAAAGTCAATGGTAGCTTGATGGGGATAGCGTTGATTGAGAATATGTAGCAATGAGTGCCCACATGAGAAGAAAGGAGAAATCCAAAATTGACATCCTATCGTCCAAGTTGAAAGAGCTAGAGGAGCAAGATCAAAATAACTCTAACCCCGCAGAAGACAAGAAAAAACTAAGATCAGAGCAGAACTGAAGGAGATAGGGACACAAAAAACCCTTCAAAAAATCAATAAATCCAAGAGCTGCTTTTTGGAAAAGATCAACAAAATAAACAGACCACTAGCCAGATTAATAAAAAAAAAAAATAGAGAATAACCAAACAGATGCAATAAAAAAACGATAAGGGGGGAAATAACCACCGATTCCACATAAATTCAAACCATCATCAGAGAATATTGTAAACACATAATATTTATGTGTTTACTAGCTATGCACATAAACTAGTAAACCTGGAAGAAATGGATACATTTCTGGACACTTGCGTCCTCCTAAGCCTAAACAGGGAAGAAGTCGAAACCATGAATAGACCAATAACAAGATCTGAAGTTGAGGCAGCAATTAAGAGCCTACCACAAAAAAAAAGCCCAGGTCCAGATGGGTTCATAGCTGAATTCTACCAGACACACAAAGAGGAACTGTTACTATTCCTTCTGAAACTATTCCAAATAATCCAAAAAGAGGGAATCCTTCAGAAATGATTTTATGAGACCAACATCATCCTGATACCAAAACTGGGCAGAGACTCAAGAAGAAAAGAAAACTTCAGGCCAATATCCATGATGAACAGAGATGCAAAAATCTTCAATAACATACTGGCAAACCGATTGCAACAGCACATCAAAAAGCTTATCCATCATGATCAAGTAGGATTCATCCTGGGGATGCAAGGCTGGTTCAACGTATGCAATTCTATAAATGTAATTCATCACATAAACAGAAACAAAAACAAAATCCACATGATTATCTCAATTGACGCAGAGAAGGCCTTTGACAAAATTCAAAAGCCCTTTATGCTAAAAACCCACAATAAGCTCGGTATTGATGGAACGGATCTCAAAATAATAAAAGCTATTTACAACAGACCAACAGCCAATATCATACTGAATGGGCAAAAACTGGAAGCATTCCCTTTGAAATCTGGCACTAGACAAGGATGCCCTCTCTCACCACTCCTATTCAATATAGTACTGGAAATTCTAGCCAGAGCCATCAGGCAAGAAAAAGAAATAAAGGGTATTCAAATAGGAAAGGAGGAAGCCAAATTGTCTCTGTTTGCAGATGACATGATAGTATATCTAGAAGACCCCATCGTCTCAGCCCAAAAAATGCTGAAACTGAGAGGAACTTCAGCAAATTCTCAGGATATAAAATCAATGTGCAAAAATCACAAGCATTCCTATACACCAATAACAGACTTAAAGAGAGCCAAATCAAGAATGAACTGCCATTCACAATTGCTATAAAGAGAATAAAATATCTAGAAATACAACTAACAAGGAATGTAAAGGACCTCTTCAAGGATAACTACAAACCACTGCTCAAAGAAATAAAAGAGGACACAAACAGCTGGAGAAACATTCCATATTCATGGTTGGGAAGAATCAATATTGTGAAAATGGCCATACTGCCCAAAGTAATTTACAGATTCAATGCTTTCCCCATCAAGCTACCAATGACCTTCTTCACAGAATTGGAAAAAACTACCTTAAATTTCATATGGAACCAAAAGAGAGCCCGTATAGCCAAGTCAATTCTAAGTAAAAAGAACACAGTGGGAGGCATCACACTACCAAACTTCAAACTATACGTAATCAAAACAGCATGGTACTGGTACCAAAACAGAGATATAGACCAATGGAACAGAACAGAGACATTAAAGGCAACACTACATATCTATAACCATACAATCTTTGATAAACCTGACAAAAACAAGCAATGGGAAAAGGATTCCCTGTTTAATAAATGGTGTTGGGAAAACTGGCTAGCCATGCACAGAAAGCAGAAACTAGATCCCTCCCTGACACCTTACACTAAAATTAACTCCAGATGGATTAAAGACTTAAACATAAGACCCAACACCATAAAAACCTAGAAGAAACTCTAGACAAAACCATTCAGGACATAGGATTAGGCAAAGACTTCATGACCAAAACACCAAAAGCATTGTCAACAAAAGCCAAAATAGACAAATGGGACCTAATCAAACTCCACAGCTTCTGCATGGCAAAAGAAACAGTCACTAGAGTGAATTGGCAACCAACAGAATGTGAAAAAATGTTTGCAGTTTACCCATCTGACAAAGGGCTGATATCCAGAATTTACAAAGAACTCAAACAGATTTACAAGAAAAAAACAAACAAGCCCATTCAAAAATGGGCAAAGGATATGAACAGACACTTTACAAAAGAAGACATACATGAAGCCAACAAACATATGAAAAAATGCTCATCATCACTGGTCATTAGAGAAATGCAAATCAAAACTACATTGAGATACCATCTCACACCAGTTAGAACGTGGCGATCATTAAAAAATCTGGAGACAGCAGATGCTGGAGAGGATGTGGAGAAACAGGAACACGTTTACACCGTTGGTGGGAGTGTAAATTAGTTCAACCATTGTGGAAGACAGTGTGGTGATTTCTCAAGGTCCTAGAAATAGAAATTCCATTTGACCCAGCAATCCCATTGCTGGGTATATATCCAAAGGACTATTAATCGTTCTACTATAAGGACACATGCACACCAATGTTCATTGCAGTACTGTTTACAATAACAAATAACTGGAACCAACCCAAATGCCCATCAATGATAGATTGGACAGGGAAAATGTGGCACATATACATGATGGAATATTATGTAGCAATAAAAAACAATGAGTTCGTGTCCTTTGTAGGGACATGGATGAACCTGGAGACCATCATTCTCAGCAAACTGACACAAGAACAGAAAATGGAATACCACATGTTCTCACTCATAGGCGGGTGACGAACAATGAGAACACATGGACACAGGGAGGGGAGCACTACACTCTGTGGTCTATTGGGGGGAATAGGGGAGGGACAGCATGGGGAGAGTTGGGGAGAGATAGCATGGGGACAAATGCCAGATATAGGTGAAGGGGAGGAAGGCAGCAAATCACACTGCCAAGTGTGTACCTATGCAACAATCTTGCATGTTCTTCACATGTACCCGAAAACCTAAAATGCAATAAAAAAGATTAACCTTTACTTCACACCCTCACCAATGTTTGTTGTCTTTTGACATTTAGAAAAGTTAGACTTTATTTTGAAGTGATTTTGTCCATTTCCTTTTCATTTCAGTCCATTAGTGTCTTGTCTGTTGTTGATAGTATGGAAAAAATAAATCTTTAACTAGGAGATATTACAGCTTACTTGATAGAAATAAAGTACTGGGTGTTAAACCTTTCTCAAACCAGTGAAATAGGAAGAAGTGAATGAATACTTCCAGATACTCACTTCTGATATAGAATTTTTATGGATTATTTGTGGACAGTTCAAATGTATGAAGCAATCAGGCCTAATTAGTAATGGCCATCTTGATAATGAATCTCTATGTTGGTTATTGCTGGTTTCTGTTCTTGCCCTTCACCCCCATTTTTGGGTATTACATTTCATCAGATTCTCTATTAGACTTTGCTTTTGTTGGACCTGAGTATGACAGTTGGTAACAAGGGTGGGAATCATGAATAGATGGTCAGGATATATTTTTGGACCTAGATTACTGCTCAGTCTGATAATTTTAAGAACCACATTACTAATAGTAATCAGGATTTGGATTAATCCTGTACATAGTGTATCATGAATGCTTTAGTTTTTGCCTGTAATAAATCAAACGAAACACTAGGATATGTTTCATTTTTGCGGCTTGAACTGTAGGAAGGCAGTAATAACTATAATTGTGGAGTGATCTAGCTTTCTTTTATAACTTCTTTTGAAGATTTATAACACACAACTGATAGTTTCAGGGAATAAAACATTTAACTTAGGGCAGTGTGTGAAAGCCAGAGGGCATCTATACCTATACTTAGGGAGACTCACATCTCCTGAAGCTTTATTAAATCAAGCTTAACACCTACAGCAGTGACAACAATGTTTCTAAGTATGTTCTGTGCCCAGACTTGATAGGTTTCCCATGTCAAAGGGTAGGAAATTACTGTGAGGGTAAGACCTAGAATGGAACATCTTTATAAAAAGCCTGAGGATTTTGAACTCCCAGATTCTCTGGAATCTTCTAGGTTTGGAAGAACACTTACTTCTTACTTACCTGAAGAAAACACCAACTATTTACCAGGAGACTGTGAAAAGAGTTTATGTGGGGATGTTTTGTTTTGGTTTGCTTTTTTGAGAATGCTTCATGCTTCTTTCTAGATATTTATCTGAATTTGTCATTTCTCCATATTAAAAATAAGGGCCAGGTTTTAGCACAATCCAAGTTAGAAAGTGCAGGCCTCCCCTAAAAAAAAATCATCTATGTGCTGAAATAATTACATGAACAATGTAGTAGCCCTACCAATTAAGGCCTACATATTACAGCAGTTAATTAGCAAGAAGTAGTATCTACCTACTCTTAGAAGAGAACATGTGCAGTGGTCAGTGACATTATTGGGTCATGATGAGGATAGGGAAACATATAAATTGGTTAATGAAATGTTTATTGACATGGGGGCACTCAACAATAGCTCCAGATACAAAGTTTTTTAAGGATACCAGCACTAATATTTTCCTGGAATAGTTTCTGGAAGTTTTATATAAAGATTGGTTATGATAAATGATATACAGATACCAGAAATTTCTTGGAATGGCATTTGGGAGCTATAAGGGTCAAGCAAGTGTGAACTTAGCATGGGATTATTTTGTGTATTCCAAAAGCCCACTGCATGAATTTATCCCTGAAGTACAGCTAACTACAGAAGACTCCAGTGTAGTATTTCATGTTCAAACATATCAAAGGCATATATTTAACAACAACAACAACAACAAAAACTAGGTCGGGTGTGGGGGCTCACACCTGTAATCCCAGCACTTTGGGAGTCCAAGGCAGGAGGATCACCTGAGGTCAGAAGTTTGAGACCAGCCTGGCCAACATGGTGAAACCCTGTTACTACTAAAAATACCAAAACTTAGCCGATTGTAGTGGTGGGTACCTGTAGTTCCAGCTACTCAGGAGGCTGAGACAGGAGAATCACTTAAACCCAGGAGGTGGAGGTTGCAGTGAACTAAGATTGCACCATTGCACTCCAGGCTGGACAACAAGAGCAAAACTCCCTCTCAAAAAACAAAAACAAAAACAAAATAAAAGCTAAACTAAAAAGTTTCCTATACATTTTTTGGTTTTGTGAGGAGACTTTATGCATTTATAAAAGTCTCACTTATCTTCTACTTTTGAGGAGCACACTTTATAATTAGATTTAAACCATAATTAAATATGTATTTACTATAAATAAAAATAGTGCATTTTTCTTTAGTGTGTTAATATGAAATTATGTAAATACTTGGAATTATGTAAATATCAATCTTTAAGTAATTCAGTAAATATTTTTAGTTTTTTCCATGTTTACAAGAGAAATTAGCTAATAATTTTATTTGGCTGTATTATTCTTATCTAGTTTGCCTTATGAGATTATACATGACTTCTAACACAAGTTGGATGGCTTTCATTTTTTTCTGTGATTTGAAAGGCATTTGTAAATTTTGTGATTATATGCCAAATGGAAAGTTGATAAAATTCATCAAGAAAATTAAATAGGTCTCATACCTTTTCAGGGAGTGTTTGATTGCTCTTTCAATTCTATAGATTAATTTTAAATATATACGAAATATGCATTTTTTTGGGAGGCCAACTTTTGAAATTTATTTTTTTACATGCAGTAGGTTCTCTTACTTCCCATATTTCACATATTCCTTCTTGCTAAAATCCGGCCTACGTGTTTCTTTTACATATAATTTATGTATATGAAAAATCCTAATTATGTATGAACAAGAATTTAATTTGCTGCTAACTCTATCTAAATTGAGTTTAAAAATCTACCTTTAATTTTCTTTACTTTGAAAATTTTAATCAATTTTCTTCTTATTTGCCATGCTGATGCTGACAAGTCTGATGTAAAGATCATTTTCATTTTCTCTAATTTTTTTCCTCTGTAATATTTTAGAATGTTTTCTTTGATGTTCTTAATTTTTATTATGCTATGAGTAGAATTAAAATACTATGTTTTTCTAAACATTTTATAAACTCTTTCAATTTACACTCTTAAGTTTGGGATAAATGTTAGCTATTTTTCTTCCACTAGTTTTGATTTTGTAATATTCTTTCTATCTTTTGGAATACTTAATAAACATATGTTAGCCCTTTGATCTTCATATATCTTTAATTTTCTCATCTTTTGTCTTTTATTTAAACTTTAAAATTTGTCTAGACTCAGTCATCCAGTGTACTGTTTCACTCTTTGGCTATATCTATTCTAATAAAACATTCCCTAAAGTCTTTATATTCTTCCAAAACAAATACATCTTTTCCATGATTTCTTCCATATTTCATAACATTCATGTGAACATTATGAGTATTTCATATTATGAAATCAAATTCAATTTCATAATTACCTTTTTTGTTTAATGTTTGAAATATATTTCCTTTTCCTTCTCTGGTAATTAATGTTTGTTTATTTTAAAATTAATTACTATTTTTTTAACAGCTGTACTTACCCTGTTATAAATTTCTGTTTGCTGTTTTACATAGGATGTATGTGATAATTGGTATAGAACTCTTTTGAGGCTACTTTTCTTTTCCTCCTTCAGATACAAACTTAAAAGTAGCTGATCTTGCAAGTAAGTGCCTCAGGACACTAGTTACATGATCATCAGATCTTAAGGTTGGTTTAATCAAATATTATGCTCTAAGTTCCCAGTCTGATCAATTGCCAGATAGACTTTGGGCATTGTGTTATTACATTTTCACAATGCTGATAAAGATATCCAAGACTGGGCAATTTACAAAACAAAGTGGATTATTGGGCTAACAGTTCAACGTGGCTGAAAAGGTCTTACAATCATGGCAGAAAGCAAGGAGGAGCAAGTCACACCTTTAGTGAATGGCTACAGGTAAAGAGAGAGCTTCTGCAGAGCAACTCCTGTTTTTAAAACCATCTTATCTTGTGAGACCCATTCACTATCACTAGAACAGCACCAGACAAATCTACCCCATAATGAAATTCCCTCCCACCATGCCCCTCACAACACATAGGAATTATGGGAGCTACAAAATATGATTTGGGTGGGGACATAGAGCCAAACCATATTATCCCCTGAACCCTCCCAGAACTCATATCTTCACATTTCAAAATCAATCATGCCTTCCCAACAGTCCTCCTAAGTCTCAACTCATTTCAGGATTAACTAAGAAGTCCACAATCTGATGTCTCATCTGAGACAAGGCAAGTCCCTTCCACCTGTGAGCCTGTAAAATCAAAAGCAAGTAGTTATTTCATAGATACAATGCGGATTGGCATTGGGTAAATACAGCCATTCCAAATGGGAGAAATTGTTCAAAACAAAGGGGCTACAGACCCCATGAATGTTCAAAATCCAGGGCCAGGTGCAGTGGCTCATGCCTGTAATCTCATCACTTTGGGAGGCCAAGGTGGGCAGATCACAAGGTCAGGATTTCGAGACCAGCCTGGCCAACATAGTGAAACTCCATCTCTACTAAAAATACAAAAAATTAGCTGGGTGTGGTGGCAGGCACCTGTTAATCCAGCTACTCAGGAGGCTGTGAGACAAGAGAATCACCTGAACTTCAGAGGCAGAGGTTGCAGTGAGCCGAGATCATGCCATTGCACTCCAGCCTGGGGAGCAGTGTAAGGTTCTCTAAAAAGAAAAGAAAGTCGAAAATACAGTGGGGAAGTCAAATCTTAAACCTCCAAAATCATCTTCTTTGACACCCCATATCACATCCATGTCATGGTGATGCAAGAAATGGGTTTCCATGGTCTTGAACAGCTCTACCCCTTTGTCTTTGCAAGGTATGGACTCCTTCCCAGCTGCCTTCATGAGCTGGCATTGAGTGTCTGTGTCTTTTCTAGGTGCACAGTGTAAGCTGTCATTCATTGGATTCACCATTTTGGGGTCTTTTGGACAGTTGGCCTCTGTTCACAGCTCCACTAAGTGCTGCCCCAGTGGGGACTGTGTGTGGAGGCTTCGACCCCACATTTCCCTTTGGCACTTCCTTAGTAGTCGTTCTCCATGAGAGCCGTGCCCCTGTAGCAAATTTCTTCCTGGGCATCCAGGTATTTCCATACATCCTCTGAAATCTAAGTTAAATTTTTCAAACCTCAGTGCTTGAGTTCTGTGCACTGGCAGGCTCAATCCCACATGGAAGCTGTCAAGGATTGAGGCTTGCACCATCTGAAACCATGGCCCAAGTTCTACATGGATCCCTTTCAGCCATGGCTGGAGCAGCTAGAACACAGGGCATCAACATGGTAGGCTGCACAAAGCAAAGGGACCCTGGGCCTGGTCCACAAAACTACGTCTTCTTCCTAGGCCTCTGGACTTGTAATGTGAGGAGCTGCCCTGAAGACCTCTAACATGCCCTGAAGACACTTTCCCCATTGTCTTTGGGATTAACATTTGGCTCCTTATTACTTATGCAAATGTATTTAGCCTGCTGAGATTTCTCCTCAGAAAATGGGATTTTCTTTTCTATCACATTGTCATGCTGCAAATTTTCCGAACTTTAATGCCCTGTTTCCCTAATAAAACTGAATGCTTTTAAGAACACCCAAGTCATATCTTAAATCCTTTGCTGCTTAGAAATTTCTTCTTCCAGATACCTTAAATCATTTCTTTCAAGTTTAAAGTTCCTCAAATCTCTAGGGCAGGGGCAAAATACCACCAGTCTCTTTGCTAAAATACAACATGAGTCATCTTTGTTCCAGTTTCCAACAAGTTCCTCATCTCCATCCGAGACAACTTCAGCTGGAGTTCATTGTCCATATCATAATAGGCATTTTAGTCAAAGCTATTCAACAAGTCTCTAGGAAGTTCCAATCTGTCCCACATTTTCCTGTCTTCTTCTGACTCATCCAAATTACTCCAACCTCTGCCTGTTACCCAGTTCCAAAGTCCCTTCCACATTTTCAGGTATATTTTCAGCTGTGCCCCACTCTACTGCTATCAATTTACTGTATTATTCTGGGAGAAATTGTGCAGAGGAATTCCCAATTTAAAACCATGAGAAATAATGATACCCATCTACTATTATGAGAACAGCACAGAAAAGACCTGCCCCCATTATTCAATCATCTTCCACGAGGTCTCTCTCATAGCACATGGCAATTATGAGAGTTACAAGATGAAATTTGGGCGGCGGGGGACACAGAGACAAACTATATCAGCCATATCATAATGGAGGCTCTACTTTATTAACTCTGCAAGTTTGCCACCCAAGTTGCATTTAAGCCCTGGATATAATCAGGGTGATGAAAAAAACCTACCTTCGCCCTTCCCACATTGGCCACAACCGGTTTTGTTTCCCAAAAGCCCATGTTTTACTTCATGCAGAGAATAAAACACCTACATTCCTTCCAGGACTTCTTGAATTTGTGTTAAAATTGCTGTTTTGTGTTTCTTTATGTATCCTTTTCAATGCAAGGCTTAATGCCCAAGAATGCACCTAAAGTTTACTGGCTATCATAATCAAACTGGAAGTCTTCATTGCATTGAGACTGCTTTCTCTAAAAAGAGACAACTTTGGCCGGGCACAGTGGCTCATGCCTGTAATCCCAGCACTTTAGGAGGCCAAGGTGGGTGGATCATGAGGTCAAGAGATTGAGACCATTCTGGTCAACATGGTGAAACCCCATCTCCACTAAAAATACAAAAAATTAGCTGGGCATGGTGGCATGTGCCTGTAATCCCAGCTACTCAGGAGGCTGAGGCAGGAGAATTTCCTGAACCCAGGAGGCGGAGGTTGCAGTGAGCCGAGATTGTGCCATTGCACTCCAGCCTGGGTAACAAGGGCAAAACTCCATCTCAAAAAAAAAAAGAGAGACAACTTTATAGATGTCTCATTCAAGTTTTAGTGGCAATTAAATGTTGTCACATTGACAAATTGATTCTAGGAAGATTTGGATATATTACCATGGAATTATACTAGAGCACTGTAAGTAAAATACAATTTGGTGAAAACAAAATGATTCATCTTTTTCTTAAAAAAGAAAAAAATTTTGTTTCTTTATATTCAAACTCAATGTGGTCGATAAAAGTTTCACCATAGTATAGCAAGTTTGTATGATAAATATGTCATCTGGTCAGTAGATTTGGTTTTCAACAAAAAGGAATATGCTAGGAATATGGTTATTCAATTATGGAAATACAAACTACAAGCTTTTCCCAGGTAAACTATAATTATTGGGATTTTTTTTTATGTCTATGCTTAACAGAAGTTTTTTATAACTATAAATCTTAGTTTTCTCTAGGATTTAACCATTAAAATGTACTTAAACAACAAAGAAAATTTAAAAATTGAATAGATGCTGGTTAAGTATAAAAATATTATCAAGGAAAAATCTGTCATTTGGTAGAACTGACACATAACACGAGAGATTGTTGCTCCAGTTCCCATAAGTTTCTTGTCTTCATCAGAGACAACCACAGTCTGTACTTCATTGCCCACATTATTATCAGCATTTTGATTAAAGCTATTTGACAAGTTTCTAGGAAGTTCCAAACCTTTTTAAATATTCCTGTCTTCTGAGCCATCTACTATTCCAAACTCTGCCTGTTACCCGGTTCCAAAATTGCTTCCATATTTTCAGATACGCCTATATCAGCACCCGACTCCTGGTAACAATTTACTGTATATATATGTTCTCACACTACTAATAAGAATGTATGCAAGACTGGGTAATTTGCAAAGGGAAAAGAGTTAATCACAGTTCAGCATGGCTGGGAAGTCCTCAGGAAACTTAAAATCATGACATAATGGGAAGTAAACATGTACTTCTTTACATGCTGGCAGGAAGGGGAATTGTAGAGTGAAGGGGGAAATGTCTCTTATTAAACCATCAAATCTCATCAGAATTCACTCACTATCATGAGAACAGCACTGGTGTGGAGGGACAGCTCCCATGATATAATCACCTCCCAACAGGTACCTTTTCCAACATGTGAAGATTACGATTTGGATTATAATTCAAATGAGATTTGGGTGGGGACACAGCATCAAACCACATCAGATATCTTGGTGCCATCCTTATAAAAATGAGTGATTTCCCTCTCTGAGGTCACATAAGTTCTGTCTACTTAAAAGAGTGTGATGCCTCCACTCTCTCTTCTCTCTCTCTTTCTCCCTTCCTTACTATGTGATATACTGGCTTACCCCTTCACCTTCTGCTATGATTGTAAGCTTCCTGAGTCTTTCACCAGAAGCAAGCAGATGATCGTGCCATCTATGTACACCCTGCAGGACCTTGAGACAATTAAACCTCTTTTCTTTATAAATTACCCCACCTCAGCTATTTCATTATAATAATGCAAGCATGGACTAACACAGTTAGAGAAAGTTATTCTTTAAATATGTCACAGAACTAGTTAAGAAGTATTAGAAGGACAGCAACAAAAATTAATGAAGTCTGTCATAATTTCCGTATCCCAAACGGATATGTCAAGAATAGAGTTGTGCCAATAAATTATATATTTTTGAAAAATAAATACAAATAATACTTCTAGACATGACAAAACATATATTTTTGACGGTATACTCTTTTGAAACAGTAATTTCTTTCCAGGTTCCCAACAATGGAGACTTAAAAAATTAAGAGGTTACTTTTTGTGTGCACTTCATCCTTACTCTACACTTAGGAGTTTCAAGTGCTCTTCTACAAAAGGCGTTCATAATGCATTGCTTTTCAGGTACTCCCTTTGAAAGATAATTTTTATTTAGGACACCTATTATAGGGGTGGTATAGAGAAAAGGGAAGACATGAATTAGTTATATTAATAGAGTTGAAGTACAAGAGGTTGGTGCAGATAATTGAGAACTCCAGAATTGGGAAGAGGAGATAGCTGGTAGTTAAAAGAAATTATGGAGGTATAATTCTACATAATAACCTGGATTTTACATATTTAGGGCCTGAAGGGTGCAATAATCACTATGGCTTGGAGGAAGGCCGATGAATCCCTGCTTACCATATTTAGCATTGCAGTAGGCATTCTTACTTTTTACCTTTCTTCTTCATTTTTATTAAGTTTTACAATTTAAGTATATGGCGTTCATATTTACATACCCACAGTCCATTGCAGGTGCATGTTTTTAGTTACAATGTTAAAACTACCAATCTCTCAACTTAAAAAAAATGCCCATTGAAAGGGCAAATTAAACGAATAGGTTGGTAGTATTTTAGGAAAGTTTAAAATATGCATTGAGCATTTGACACACTGATGGTCACTCTGAAGTCAAGCAAATATTAATTTCCTGGAAATTTTTACATTTGAAATATAGGTTAACCACTAAGTCTATGTCTAGTGGGAAGCACACATTTAAAACAATAATTTAAAACAAAAAGCAGGAAGATATTCCTTGTCCACTCTGTTAAGAGTGGCATAGTATGATGGCCAATATTGGCTGTAAGAGCCAACACTGGCAAAACTCTTAGTGACTGGAATATGTTTCAAAGTAGAAGGTGCCTTAGATTGAGTTAGGTTTGGTAATTGCTAATAGGTCTTTATCAATGGCTAATTACTTCAATATTTGCAATCAAAACATGCAGGATTACTTTTCTTGAATTTATTAATTTCAAAGTCACTTGACCTTGTGTTTTCCTTTCATTGGTTTATATTGAAATGTGAGATTTTTCTTCATAAAGTGTTTAAAGATATTTCTTAGTGTCATACATTTGGAATAGCCACCCACATCATTTCCATTGGTCAGGGAAATTTGTATGGGGTTGCTTACTCAATGTCAGAAATTTTATAAATAATCAGAGAAACTGAGAAAAGGAGATCATAAACCAAAAAAGGCCACTGTTTTTGTAGAAAACTTGAGACCATGTTAATGCCAATATTTTACTTGTAAAGGTCATTTAAGCTGCCATTTTTGAAGCATGTTGTAATTTCAGAAGGCAAATACATGTCATCGTCAATCAATCAAATCATCTAGAGATAATTTTCATGTTATACACAAGACAAGTAGCTAATAATATAGTAAATGTGTATGACTCCACTAACAGATTTTAAGTGACCTAGAGTTTAAATTTACATAGATATTTCTGATTTTGTTTCATTATAGAAGCCTTCAAAATATTTTGTAAAATCTATTCATGAGTAGGCAAGGAGATGTGGTAAAGGAAAAAAAAAAAGACAAACGCAAATACCTTTGATTTAAAAAAAATCTTTAAGTACTTGTTTATACAGATATAAACTTAATGTATGTATAGGCATTGGATATACACACATATATAAAGGAAATATGCATATATTTCTAAAGCACACACACACACTCACACACACACACACACACGAAATGTATTTTGATTGATGTGGTGTTTCTTTTCACATTCCATTTTCCTGCAGCAGGAATTGATGCTACTAGTGAAACAATAGATTCACACCTCACTAACTCCATAATTTTAGCTTTCCTAATCTTCATCCATTGCACCTGGTCCATTGTCTCCATTTACTCAACCAATTTCCATAGGCTAGAGTTTCAGCCTTAACTGGCTGCTGGCCAAAAATAAACAAAGGAAGAATAAGTGTGTTGCTGCATCTATGACTCCCCAGCACAACAGACAGAAAAAAGACTTTTAAGCACTGTAGCACTGCAGCAGCTTTTTTTCAGTGCCAATTTTGCTTTCAATATATTATAATATTTAAAAAATTTCTATTTCCAGAAAATATTATTTGAATTATCTTTTGTATCCTGAGGTGACATTTAACTCACAATGCCATACATTCTGATACTACATTTTAGGTCTAAAGAATAGGTATCTCTGCTTTTGCTACAGGAAGCATTCTTGCTGAAATGTTTTGCATACTTGCTAGAAATTTTCTCCATATTTTAGACAAGAGGAATGCATCTGTGAAAATTTATGTATGGCGTGTTAGGTATTGTGGTACATATGTAAACTTGTTTATAAAATATGCAAATTTCTTGTCGTTATTAATACTAACACCTGTCTAAACCATGTGTTACTCAGAGAAAAAATTGCATGTATTTGTTGTAAGGTAGAGATTTGCTAACTTGGATTTTTTTCAATAATTCATTTTTTATACTTTCCTGTAAATTTTAGTTTTGGCTCCCAATTTCAGAGAATAAAAACAAAATGTACCATGGTATCCTGAATAGATTCAAAGCAAATGTGGTTTGATAAATGTAGAGAACTAATGAGGAACAAAGCATATTTTTGTCTGTAAAATGCACTTTAGTTTTAATGTTTTTCATTCAACTATTCAACTGTTATTCTAGCCATTTTTGGTCTCCAAACTCATCACTGATGTATCTTATAAGATACAATTTTCTGAGCAAAAATGGTAGTTTAGACAATAATAACGAAAACTATATATAAAATGTGAAGAAGTCAAACAATAGACATGATTAGAAAGAGTAAAAAGGTGAAAGTATTTTTATCCAGGGGATCTAAAAAAAAAATCAAATGCAGAAGATAATGTGGTCAAATATCAAAGTACAGGCAAATTTTTGACATGGAATAGATGCCTTTACCATAGATTTTATGGAAAATGTGAAAGTGTGGACGGTAGTCATAGCTGATTAGGCTGCAGTTTTGTTTTAAGTCATATTAATAGTCAGCAGCATAAAGATCATTACAAATAAAATCTGTTAGAAAAATCTATAAAAGGAGAATTCTAACAGGGAACAATGGGGCTTGGTGCAGAGGAATGATTGTATGCAATGAGCTTCAGGACCTGCTGAGGACAGGCCCTACTCTCTATCTCCACCAAGTGTTTACAAACTCTCCCATGTTGTGAAAACCTGCTGGGAACAGCAAGTAAGGCCTGGCAGGGGCTTTCTGTTCCTTTGAGTAAGTCAAAAACAGGGCCTGAGACACAGCACTACAGTTATAAGGTGACATTTTCTTTCCAGTGTGTGTCCTTATGTCTACCACTAGCTCTTTTTTTTTTTAAATACCTTCTGAGGAAAACCACTTAACATGTTTAAACTTCAATACTATGCATATGCAGTGTTTTGCAAGAGCATTCCTCCAAGTCGAGGTCAGCTATCTCATTATTCTTAGTGGCAGCAGTTTTAATATCATCATTTTCATTGGTAAACACTGGCTTGGCTGTCAGCTCCTGTTGACTCCAGGGCCAATTCTGTGGCTTTACTATGTATACAGCTACGTGGGCTATGGTAAGCATGGCACCTGAACACATCTAGCAGAGCGTCTGGTACAAGTAAGTCTCCAAAAAAATGCGGAGGAATGGAGAGATGAAAATCAATATCTCTAGTATTAAATTATGATCATTTGAAAAATGATCATAATACTTGTCTTTCAGGATTATTGACAAAACAAAATCAGTTTATACATGTACTTGCCGGGACTATTGTAAAGACTAAGCAAACACATTACAGTCATACTTTTATTATTATTGAGAAATATTTTAACTATAGAACTCATAGTAAGTGTATTGTTTTTGTCACATTCCAAGCTATGTGTTTGAGAAAAATGGGATGAAATCTTTTTTGTTTGTTTTTGTTTAATGTATTGATGTTTTTGTTAAATAAAAGCTAGCTTAGAAGTACAATATAATAATTTAGGAAAAAAAAAACAGGAAATAGCAGAACTGTTCTATTTGAAGCAGTAGGTAGTAAAAGATTCCTTTTACTAGACCCATTTTTGCTCATATCAAAATACCCTTGAAATATCTGTGGAAAACACCTGGAAAATCAAGTATCTAATCCAACCTTTTTGTTTCACACAGGGAGGTTGAACAGTGAATTGACTTTTTCAAATTTGGGGGGAAAGTTAAAGACAGAATAGTAATAAAATCCAAGGAACTCTTGTTTATATTTTTCCTAAGTATAAGGTAAGAAAACGATGATGGGCCTGAGAGTGGCATCATGATGTATTATTTATACTAGACATTGTTCTGAAGGCAGGGACAGTGGCATTTACTTTGCCGTTGCAATGCATTAGGCAGTTAATACATAGTTTGATGTTCCATTTATTTCTTTCACAGTTAACATTTATTAACTGATAGTCATTTGCTTTCATTATGTGAAATAAAAATTTAATTTGTCTCTTGCATAATTACTAGAATACTTCACAAAGTGAAATGAAAATTATTTTTCAATAATCAGCATTATGAATGGCCAGAGAGCCATGAATAAGAAGTATGCTTTTCTGTCTTATTCCACTTCAATATGATTTAAAATACATTAACTTTTCATAATTTAAAACATTAACTTTCTAAAAAGTACAGTAATATAATATTTTCAAAGGCTTTCAGCAATAATACATTGACATTGAAAACATTTTTTGATATCATAATCAAATGGAAACCCATCTTTTTTTTTTTTTTGAGATGGAGTTTTGCTCTTGTTATCCAGGCTGGAGTGCAATGGTGCAATCTCGGCTCACTGCAACCTCCGCCTTCTGGGTTCAAGCAATTCTCCTGCCTCAGCCTCCTGAGTAGCTGGAATTACAGGCACACGCCACCATGCCCGGCTAATTTTTTTTTTTTTTTTGTATTTTTAGTAGAGACGGGTTTCACCATGTTGACCAGGATGTTCTCAATCTCTTGACCTCAGGATCCACCCACCTCAGCCTCCCAAAGTGCTGGGATTACAGGCGTGAGCCACCACGCCCAGCTGGAAACCCATCTTACAGTGTGGTTCAGGGCAAATGGCCATGACATCCTGATTTAATATTTAGTATTAAATTATGCTTTTCTCAAAAAAATTTTAGTAAGTGAATGACTTTATAATTGTCAAGTTGTTAGCTTAAGGGTAGTAAAAATAATCTTGATTATTTATATGCATTTTTACATTAACCTACCAAACCAAAATAGAATTATGTACTTTCAATGCCTTGGTTAATAGAAATTGGAAGTAAATGGGTCCATGTGAGAATTTCTTTCTTTTCTTTTTTTTTGGGGGGATCTTCCTGAAGGATTATGATGCAATTGTTTAGGATTTGGGGGTTACAGTAAGATGAGAAATTTAAGACCAGGAGTTCAGAGTTTTGAGGTGGAAAATATCCCTTGATATTTTTAATTAAAGAGTTGATGGGCCTTCCACGAAGTTTCTAAAATGAATGATAAAGTTGTCTAGGACTTTTATTTTTCTTGACAAGAGTCTTTCAAAGAAGTAAGGTCATGAGAGTAGAATAGTAACATTACATTAACAAAGACAGCAACCCCTGCAGAGTTAGATGTCAAAATTTTCATAGAATGAACATTTAAGAAAAATAAGTGAAAAAACTAAAATCAAAAATCACACACTCGCACAAACTTAAAACAGATAAGGGTTTTTATTTACCACAGAATCAGCCCACATCTATCTTTTCAAAAGTTTTCCCAGGTCTGTTCCAATATTCTACTGATTGTTTTTTTTTTAAGACTCTGGGCTCTAAAACCTCAAGATTACTTCTTCAAATAGTATTCTAACTGCCTCAAAGAGTTAATGACACTTTCACAGACAATTTACATCCTGTATCTTGAAGTACCCCAGGGTGCCGTTTCTTACAGCTGAAGGTACCAGATAAAGAGTCAGTAGAGGAATTGCCCTTAATCTTAGTAGCTGCTCCATTGCCTACACATGTTCCATATCTAATATTTTTTTCTTCAATTTCTCATTTCATTCATTCAACAAATAACCTCTGGAATCCTAGAGTGCACAAACTGTACAGCAGGCACTGGGAACCAAGACAGCAAAGAGGAAAACAGAATTCTGAAGATACATATCCATCTGATGTGAAAAGAAAGACAAGGAACTATCAACATTGTAATCACAATGAGTGATCAAAGAAAAACATGGCATGAGATTCCAAAGAGCCTGTGTTTTCCTTAAGTAATTGAAGAAACCACAATTACTTTTGCACCAACCTAATAATAAAGAAAACTAACATAATGTCTTTTAGCTGGTTTGGGAAAGATTTTCTGAGGAAGTGAGGTTTAAGTATAGAATTGAATGATGAGTGGGATTTAACACTAAAGTGAAAGGAAGAAGATAGAGAAAATATCAGACACAGAAAAAACATTCATTTAACCATTAATTTGACATATTTATTTCTACCATGTTTTGTGTCAGGAAGCTTTCTTTGCATTTTGAATACAGCAGTAAAAAAGAAAAAAATATATAAAAGCATGCCTACTCACACACTGGGAGAGATTTAAAACAGGTATGAAGCTTCAAAACAGGAAATAATGGTGTAGTCAAAGAGTTTAAAAATACTAGAGTGGCTTGAATAAGAGACAAAATATGAGAAAAAATTGCAAATGAGGCTTTGGAGATAAGCAAGTTTAGACTAGCCAGGGTTTTTTTTCAAGCCATAGTAAGGAATTCAGTCTTTTCTTCAAGAAAATGGAAAGCCAGAGAATTATGAGAATTTTAAGTAAACATAGAGTTGCACGACATGCCTAATTACATTTCCAAAAACATTATCTATAAAAGTAAATTCTGAGCTGCGGAATGATTTTTTTGGATGTGAACCCTAAAGCACAGGCAACAAAAGCAAAAAAAGGATGATGGGATTACATCAAACTAAAGAGCCTCTGCACAATGAAAAGGAACACTCAATAGAGTGAAAAGCCACCCTAAGGAATGGCAGAATATATTTGCAAACCATACATTTTATAAGAGGTTAATATCCAAAATATATAAAGAACTCAGATTATCATAAATACAACACTAAGGAAGCAAATAGTCTGATTAAAAAAATGAACAAAGAATGTCAACAGCCATTTGTCAAAAGAAGACATGCTAATGGGCAGCAATATTTTAAAAATTCAGCATTACTATTCATCGAGGAAATGCAAATCAAAATCACAACAGTATATCACCTCACACGTGTTAGAATGAATATTAACCAAAAGATGAAAGACACTAAGTGTTGGAAAGGATGCAGAGGAAAGAGAACACTTTGTGAAAGGAAAATAAATCTTGGGACCCCTAAATCGCTAAGGTAAAGGGAAAAGTGAAGCTGGAAATTGTTTAGGGTGAACCTGCCTCATTCTATTCAAAGTCATCCCTCTGCTCAACTGAGATAGATGCGTAACTGATTACCTTCTTTGGAAAGGCTAATGAGAAACTCAAAAGAATAAAATCATTTGGATCTCACCTATCTGTGACCTGGACACACCCTTTCTGCTTTGAATTGTCTGGCCTTCTGGATGTACATCTTACAAATATTGATTGATATCTCATGTTTTCTTAAACTACACAAAACCAAGGGATTCCCAACCACCTTAGGTGCATGTTGTGAGGGCCTTCTGAAGTTGTGTCACAGGCATGCATCATGAAACTTGGCAAAATAACCTTTCTGAATTAACTAAGACATGTCTCAGATATTCAGGATTCACATTTTGGTAACCATAAAGGTATTCTGAGAGGAGGTGCTCCTGACCTTGGACAAGTCTATCAGTGCTTGGTTTCAACTTGAGCCATCTTTACAGCTCAAACCACTAGGACACTTTGCTGAGGCCTGGAAGCAACCGCTTGAGAAAATCCCTAACCTCCCAAAATGTGGTCATAATCTAAAAAATTGCAGTACAACACCTTTTTCTCAAGTTTTACTTGCTCCCAACACAAGGAAGGCAGGTTTTCCTGCTTCCATGACAATGGAAGGCAGGTAATTCCTCTATGGAGTTTGACGTCACTTCCAACAGGGAAGATGAATTTGAGTTTTTTCCTGCTTCTGGGATGGTAGAGAGCAGTCTTCAGCCTGTGACCCAACCCTAGGTAAGTAACTGAATTGGAGTTTGTCTTGGCTAAAGTTAAGATTAACAACCAGCTGGCCTTAATTTCTCCTTAGCATTAGAGTGCTCACTAATCCTGTAACATGTACAATCGTGTTTGTTTTGCTTAACTGTTTTTGTTGCTGTTGTCTGTTTCTGTTTCTGTTGTCATTTCAGTCTTTTTCCAAAAGGGCTTGACCAATGTTAGCAGACTTGATCAAACCTGAAGGAAAGTTCCAAATTATGGGAAACAAGACCTCTGAAGAGGCAAAATTCCCCTCACCAGCACCCCAGGCCCTGTACCACACACACAGAAAAGGTGGTATGATGGGGGTGCAGGGAGAAAAATGGCCAGCAAAAGGAAAAAAAAAAAAAGAAAGAAAGATTTGGATTTTGACTACTTGAGGAGTTTTATTTACATAGCACAGTCCTTTTTTTGCTAGCCAGGCCACATTGAAGGAGCAATGGCTGTCACCCTATGCTAGAGTTTCATAGCTAAGGTCTGTCTTCTTCTTCTTCTTCTTTTTTTTTTTTTTTTTAATAAAAACAGCCTCAGTTTGTTTCCTAAATCAAGCCCTTTCCGGTTCGATACTTGGTACTTCTAAAAGAGCAGCAATTTGTCCTAGCTGAAATATGGCAATGAGATTTTTAAAATAATTTTAAAGGAGCTCAGTGTTTAAAAGTCAGCTTAATTAAAAGCTAACATTCAAAATCTGTGTTTATGTGTCTGCCTGTCTGTCTGTGTGTGTGTGTGTGTATTTATTTTTTAAAACTTTCGTTTGTTTTTGTTTTGTTTTTTCCTCTCTCTGAGGAATTTATTTTTTTTTGAGTAAAAAAAAAAAAATTGCCTTCCCAGTTGACTGAATTCTGTTTTCTTCATTTAATTCTGATATCTCCATTCACTTGCATCTTCTGCTGCATGTGAGATCTATAAAAGTTTGTAATAGCCTAAGGTTTCTTAAAGAAAATGAAGAAGTTGCCAGACTCCCTTTTGAGAAGAAACCTCTGTTTTCCTTAGGTAAGCCTAAGAGTGTAAATACACAAGATCATCTCAGCTCTTAAACTCTTGCTTTTGTATTGTGTTACCTAATTTTTTGACTAAAATAGTTATTGCAACAGAGCCCACTATTGGGTTTTTAAGAAAGAATATCCTTTAGACATTAAGAAATGTCTTTGTTTAAAAAAGGTTTTTTTAAGTGCACTATAAAAATATCACATAGTCTAGCTTCATAATCATTCATGTGGACACAGCCCAGAAATCAGAAGGTAGGTAGTCCCTATCTAAGTAAAATAGGTCTCCTATACAATCTGATGATAGATTTATATAATTTTATGTTTTATATGGCATTGATTTTTTTCCATCTTTGAACATGCAATTTAATCCATTTATACTTATTGTAATTACTCATATATCTTTTTTTTACATTGCACTTTGGGCATTCATTTTTAATGTGCCTGTAGTATCACTGAACATTTTCTCTATGTGCCTTGAGATGTAAATTTTGCTATCTGATATTTTACCTAATAATTGTTTCCTTCAATATGCAGATTTAGCTATTTAGCTCAAATATTTGTAAGTTTAAGATAGGAGGAAAAAAGGAGATCTTATAAATCTCTAAGATGTATTTCTATAGCTATGCCTAATATGTCCATGTTTACACAATGTTTCACTACTGAAGATATAGAAAAGATCTCTAATTAATTAGCTTAAAAAAATAAAAGCCCTTAAATCAAATGCTTTACCAGAATAAAAGAAATGCCCAGTCAAATGCTTTTTCAAGTTTACATAATTTAAGTACAATTTTAAATAAATAACCTAGCTTTAAAATTATTATTATTTTTTATTACACTTTAAGTGCTGGTACATGTGCAGATCGTGCATGTTTGTTACATAGGTATATGCGTGCCACGATGGTGGTTTGCTGCATTCATTGCCTCGTCATCTACATTAGGTATTTCTCCTAATGCTATCCCTCCACAATCCCCCGACACCCAATTCCTCCCCTAGCCCCCTAACCCTCAGGCCTCAGTGTGTGATATTCCCCTCTCTGTGTCCGTGTGTTCTCATTGTTCAACAACCACTTATGAGTGAAAAAAGGCAGTGTTTGGTTTTATGTTCTTGTGTCAGTTTGATAAGAATGATGGTTTCCAGTTTTGTTCATGTAATATTAGAGATGTCTTAAGAATTGCCAGCAAACATTTCATTTTGCATTTATTGATCAATAAATTTCATATTTATCCCTGACAAATACTATAAGGTGTCAAAATTTGGGCTAGTGTTCAAAAAACCAAAAACCCATCCTCAAACAGAATGATCTTTGCTGGTATAAATGTTAACAAATAAGACATTGATATTGATTTAATGAAAATAGGCACATCTTGAATTATTTAGTAATATTACCATAACTTCAAATCTTTATGGCTTTAGTCAGTCTAGTATACAGAAAGAAAGGAGGTTTGTTTTTGAAAGCACTGTTACCATCTTTGTTTCAAAGCTCACCTAAAACTAAGTTTCTTCCAAAGTTAGTTCATCCTATGCCCAAATATCAACAAGGCTAGCTTAGAGGTTAGAAGCAATATGAAGTCAGTTAGGTCAGATTTTTTTTGTTGTTTCAGTTATAATTTTGCAATGGCCATTTCATAACTTTAAATTATGACTACTGAAGTTTTCATAAATAATCTCAATAAACAAAATAAGGTAAATGTAATGGGATAAATACTTGTAGACAAATATGTCATAATTTAGAATTTAAAGTTATATTAAATTAAATAATAGATATTTCATTATTTGGGTATTTTCCAATAAAAAGATATTGTACAAAACATTTTTTTCTAGAAAAACGTGTCCTTTCAAAAAGGTAAATAATGTTTGTCTAATTCAAAGCTTATTTAAAGATTATGTATAAAACAAGGTAAAAGAAACCAGGAAATAAGAGAGATGTAAAGAAAGTTATAGAAATAAAGAGGTATTTTTTGTTAAGAAAGCTTAAAGAGAAATACTTCTATATGAGACAGAATTTTGTATGGCCAATTTAGTCCTATAGTAAAGTAACTAATTGTTTAAGAAAGAGAAATGTTCAGGACAAACCAAAAAGTCCAAACATGTCACAAATGGTCTATGTAATTCACATTAAGAAATTGATTTAAAAAATTAAAAATCAAAAATATTTTTATGATCAAGTTGTCTATAATTAAAGGAAAATTATAGTGGTCTTTCTAGAGATTGGGTTTGATTTAAGAACAAACAATACTCCTACAGTAAATAATTGATAACAATAATGAAACTTTTTTTAGAGGTTAATTTACTCTTAAAAAATTATGAAATACTTTACTTTTTTAAAACTCAAAGTTCAACTTTTATTATATCTCATTGTTTTCAGTTTTTTGTCCCCTTTTAAAAGAAGCAAAATAGTAAAGCTCTTCTTCAATACAGTTTCAGTTCATATAAGTTTTTTTTTTTTCCTCATAGGTTCTGTTCATTGTGTCCTAATGCTAATAATGTTTTCTTAAAGTTCTAAAGAAAATATTTTCTTCTAAGAATATTCTGTGCACTGCAGAAGGTCTTTTATTTTGCCTTTTGGTAACTGACCTAACAGTTTTTATGTTTTATAAAAATATTCGCTATGCCATTATTATTAAATATTGGTTTGTTTAAAAAAACAGGGATAATTTTTAAAATTAAGATTTTTTTATCTGTGTATTTTTCTGTATGTGATTTTAAAGTCTTTGTCACATTGAGTTACAGGGCTTTGACTACTGAATCTAAAAAGGTCACCCAGACCTGCTAAGTCTTAAACACTGACAGCAATTAAAGCCTCATCTTCAGGCCTGGTACAAGATGCTAATCAAAATAAATTGTGTTCATGAGACACAGGGCCAGAAATTAGAGCTTTTCAACTCCTGAAGTCCCATGGACTATTGCAAAGAGGTGGATATGTTAGAGTGTAAGGACTGATTTTGAGAGATAAAATAAGCTCAGTTTCTCTCTATAAATTAAAGTTAATACTGAAGGCACACTAATATAAAACCAGCATATAAGGCCTCATGTCAGATTAACAAGATTTTCTTGAAGCATTAACTGAATCCTTCTTAAAGGTTAAAAACTTTGTAAAAGGCTTATAGGAGATATATCTTATAGTCAAAGTTAAATTTAATAGATTTATTGTAAAATTTTGAAAAACAAATTTAATTAATTTCATGCTGTTCTTATTAGAGCATATTGCTTGGAAAATCAAGTCTCCTCTCTCAAAGAATGAAGGTTTTTGCCTTTCTTTTTTCACATCCTTGAGTTATCACTTTGGTTAAATGAGTGAATTATTTGACAATAACCTTTCATTATATTTTGTGATAGCAGGTGTTTTAAACATTTGATTTTTGAGAAACTGTCTCAAATTAAATTATTAATTATATAATTTCCTGACCTAATTAATCCTTTAAGCTATTAGATTCCCTGAAGTCCAAAAATGACTTATTTGGTATAAAACTTGTACAGGAAGAGTTGTCAGATATGAAATGGTGTTTGGCTTCCTTTGTGCTATATTTGTATATATTGGTTATTGGCATGTGTTCCAAAATTATGGGAACTATTTAATTCTGATAGGACCTATTATATGTTATCAGTAATTGTTACCATTGATATGTTAAGTTTTCATGTGCCATAAAGGTAACAAATTTCCTAATCAATTGTGTTTTTTACCATGGCTTTCTTAAAACTTTTTGTTATCCATAGACAATTGTTGTCTTGTTGTGGTCATCTTTAAAGGGTGGTTTTATAATCAGTTATGAAACTTTAATAGGTGCTATTGAATGCAGGTTTCTGAAATCTTTGGAGCTTGTGAAATCAGAATATATATATAAAACTTTTAGGATTCATGAAGACCTGAAATGTTCGTGAATATCAAACAGAACAGGAGTTAACTGCATAGACTGAACTAATGTAAGACTGAAGTAATATTTTTGAAATTTTGCATAAAATGTTTCTGATCCTTTGTTTTGTTTCTCAGAGTCAAGGAACCTTTCTTTTGAGACATTGAGAGCTTTTAACAATTAAGTTATTTCTATGAACAAAATTTGGGGCATGTTTGTTTCTCTCTACCTGAATTTCTACAGAATTTGGAAACTATTTGAGTATTATTAACTTATGACAATACATTTACTTTCATAAGTGTAATAATAATCTGTTTTCACATGTAACAGGATACAATTGGTGAAGCTGATTATTTTACTAAGGCTTTGACTGGAATGACATGCTTTCCTTTAAGGAATGAAACTTAACTTACAGAGCCAATAAAAGCCCCCTGGGAAAACTGGCCTCATATCTTGCCGATACAGTCACTGTACAAGGTCTCTGACCTGTGGTAACTAAAGAATTTCTCACTTTCTGACAGAGCCAGGAGCCCCAAGTTGTCTCATTGCCTAAAGAGGGGAGGAATTCACCCAAATTAAAGTGTTATGGGATACAAACCCATGCAGAGCTCAGCATTTAGAAAGTCTTATCTGCAACTTCTTCTATAGAACAAAGTTCCATCAAAGCCAATTTTAAAAGACTATGCTTTACTTTATACAAATAATCTGGCTGAGTATAATTATGCAAATCTGTCTTAACATGATTTGTCTTTAGTAAAAATGAGAAACTGAAGAGAGAAAAATTACATTTCGAAAACTATAGTACACCTGTTATTAAATTCTAGTCTTGGCTAATGTTTTCAATTTTTTATTATTTTCTACTGTTTGGACTGAATTCTAATTTGTCCTGGCTACAAGTCTTCAAAATAATGTTTTTAATTTATTTCTTATTTCTTTTTATTTTTTCCCATTTTTTTCTATTTTGAAATTGCTGAAAACTAAGCTGCTGTTTCTTAAAGCCCTGAAAACTGAAGCTAGACAAATTAAAATTCAGAAGATAATAACAGCAACCTATTTACATACATAAGCCACTTTTTTACCTGCCAACTGACAAATGGACTTTAGAATAGTGTTCCCTATATGGATTTTCCAGGATTGTTCTTTTGTTTGTTGTTGTTTTTCTCCCCCTTCGTCCCCTTATTTTATCTTCATAAGACATGAGACTTCACAATCTGCTAAAAATGAGCTTTCCTAATAACTCGGGACTTACTAGTCATAAGAGAGCACATGAAACCTGAGACCAAAGACTTGTTTTCTTCTAAATGCTTTCTCCAAAGTATTTTAAAAAGAAAAGTAGGGAAATTTGAAAGGAAAAATAAATATTGCAGCCCCTAAATCACTAAGCTAAAGAGGAACTGCTTAGGGAAAACCTGTCTCCCATTGTATTCTAAGTCATCCCTCTGTTCACTGAGATAAATTCATTTCTGACTCTCTCCATTGGAAAGGTTAATCTGAAAGTTAAAGAAGGCGATCATTTGTCTCTAACTTACCTGTGACTTGGAAGCACCCTCCCTGCTTTGGGTTGTTCTGACTTTCTGGATGGAATTAATGTACATCTTATTTATATTAATTGATATTTCATGTCTCCTTAAAATGTATAAAACCGAGCTGTGCCCTAACCACCTTGGGCACATGTTGGCAGGACCTCTTGAGGCTCTATCCTTTTGAGAATGCATCCTCAACATTGGCAAAATATTCTTTCTAAATTAACTAAGACCTTTCATAGACATTCAGAGTGCACAACTTGTATAATGTTAGTGGGAGCGCAAATTGGTGTAACCACTATGGAAAACATTATGGAGTTTTCTCAAAATATAAAAATAAAACTATCATGTGATCCAACAATTATACTACTGGGTATATATCTACATGATATAACATTAGTATGTCATAGAGACCTCTGTATGCCAATATTTAGTGCATGATTCCTCACAATAGCCAAGATATGGAATTAACCTAAGTATCAATAAGTGGATGAATAGTAGAAAATGTGTTATGTATACACAATAGAATATTATTTAACCTTTACAAAGAAGAAAATCTTTTCATTTGCAACAACATGAATATACCGAAAAGACATTAAGTGCAATAAGACAGGCACAGAAAGACAAATAATGCCTGATCTTATTTATATGTAGAATCTTAGAAAACTGAACTTATAGAAGCAGAGAGTAGAATGATGCTTAACAGAAGCTGAAGGGTGGCGGGATTGGGAAGATGTTGGTCAAAGTATATAACATTTCAGTCTGATAATGGGAATACATTCAAAATATCTATTAAGCATCATAATAAATATAGTTAATAAGAAAACCTCATATACTTGGAAATTTTTAAAAAGCAGTAATATTTATTATGATAAAAATTTTGGAAATGGAGAATTGGAGGTGGGCCTATTGGGAGGTGTTATGATCATGGGGGTGAATCTTTTACATAATGATTGTTGCACACCATTATTAATATAATTAATGCAGCTAAATTATACACTTAAAATTGTTACAATGACAAATGTTATTTATTTATATCAAGTTTTAAAATTTTTTTTTAAAAGTATGTTAAAAATGCATATCAAAGGGACATAGGAGGAAAATGGAAAGAGATCTCAATGACAAAACTTTGAGAAATCTGAGCAGCAAAAGTATTATTGGCTCATGACTAATAAAAACAAGGATCTGTCATGATATAAATAAATGAATAAATAAACAAATAAATGGAGGAGATCAATTTTCTTATAAAAGAAGTGCAATATATGTAGATGCTGTCTCCAAAGTTTATCCCTTTACTGCACTGCCATCTCCCTGAGGGTGCTCTAGAATTGGTATCTAGCTTTCAAAGTTCAGAATAGGAAAAGGGAAAACTAATCTCCTTACTGTGGAAAACCCTTGCAGATACTATCCTATACTAATGATGAAGGTGAACATCATTAGTGATTTTAGGTGGATATCATGTATTTTCACATATAAGCTGACAACAAAGACATGTCAGTTTTGGGATTCTTTTAAAAATCTCATAACCTAAGTCAAATAGTGGGAACAGAAAAAAAAAAAAGAAAGAAAGAAAAGAAAAACCCAGTTCTAGGCTTATTCTACAGAATACTCTTCAAGACTGTAAAGTTCATCTGTGTCAAGGGCATAGCAAATAAGGAAAGACTGTCACAGATCAGATGACACATGATCACTAATAAAATATGACATTCTCAATGACATCAAGTAGCATTATAAAGACTATGATTTGGTTTGAATGTTTTGTCCCCTCCAAATCTCATGTTGAAATGTGATCTCCGATTTTGGAGGTGGTCCTAGTGGGACGTGTTTTAGTCATGGGGGTGAATCCTTCATGAATGGCTTAGTGCTATCCTCCTGGTAATGAGAGAGTTCTCACCCCATGAGTTCACACACAATCGGGTTGTTTAAAAGATCCTGCTACCCTTTGCCTCTCTCTTGCTTTCTCTCTTGCCACGTGACCCATTGGCTCCCGTTTACCTTCTGCAAAGTTTGTGAGGTTCTGAGGTCCAACACTAGGTTTCATGTATGTCCTGCAGAACCATGAACTAAATAAATCTCTTTTCTTTATAAATTACCCAGCCTCAGGTATTCCTTAACTGCAATGCAAATGGACTAACATAGACTATCAGTGAAAAAAAAATAGTGAAATCCGAATAATGTCTGGAGTTTAATTGATAGTGATGTGCCAAGGCCCGTCTCTTAGTTTTGACAAATGTACCAAGGGAATATAAGTTTCCAACAATGGAGGAAACTTGGTGAGAGTATTATTATACTTGCAATTTTCCTATAAATCTAAACATGTTTCAAAACAAAAAGTTTAAACATAAATAAGTAAAAGGAAGCCCTTCCCTGTCAAGGACTGCAGGACACTACACTGCAGTCAGGGTCATGTCGTCCCCTAGCTACTGAGTGAGCATGGAGAGGTCTTCAAATCCTGCAAGTTAATTATATTTTAACAGATATTGGCTCTGAAAATGTTACTTGAATTTTTTTCTCCAGTGGGCCAGGGAACACTTCAAAACAATCCATGATTTGTGTTGGCTTTTTTTTCATGTGTTTAGAATAACTGCCATGAAAAAATAATCATTTCAAGAAATAAATGAAAGCAAGCATCTTCTTAGAAAACTGTGAAAGGACAGGGAGAACATTACATTTGTCAAGTAGACATTAAACATCCTATTTTTTTGTAAATCTCCACAGATGTCAGCAATAAACGTTATTAGAGAGTACAAAGAATTAGTTTCAAACATGAAAAACATTCAACATTATTTATTTCTTGGTGATTTTCAAGATGCAGTTATTTTTGGAATGTTTTTTAACAATAGGCCATAACTACACAGCATGAGTATGTGCCACTGTCTTCTGATTTGCTCCTAATGGATTTTGTTTTCACTGAGACCTACATGACACTACTTCCATGGCTCAGTAATGAGCCAAGAGCTTGTTCTACTCCATAGAATAGTCATTTCAGAAGTCACTCCTGACTAGTCAAATGTAGGAGAAAAATAATACACTGTCAACGTTTTTGTTCCCTTTATAAAGCTCTTTTTGAATAAGAGGTCTCCGCAAGTTAATTCTACTAGGAAATTTTGCATTGTTATATGCTAATTATGACCAAAACTTAACTCAGGAAACTGCTTTACTTTATAATTTTTCTATATATTTGCAGAGCAAGACATTTTCTAAAATGGAAAATGTGTGTTCTCTGATCTTTGCATGTATTTTAGTTCTTCTATTTAATTAATGAGTGATTCTTAAGGATTTTAATTTGGACTTTATTATTTCACTTTTAATCAGTCCTTCATAACCATGGCTAATATTACAATTGCTTTTCAGAAGATCTTGGCTGGGCATAGCAGCTCATTCTTGTAACCCCAGAATTTTGAGAGGCTGAGGCAGGAGGATCTCTTGAACCCAGGAGTTTGAGACCAGCCTGAGTAACATAGTGGGTCCCCATCTCTACAAAAAAAATTTTAAGTAGCCAGAAAAGACAAGCTGATATTGCACCACTTTACTCAAGCCTGGGATACAGATGAGACCTTGTCTCAGGCAAGAGAGAGAGAGAGAGAGAGAGAGAGAGGGAGAGAGAGAGAGAGATTTTAAAAAATCTCATGCCTGCACAGATCATTTAATAAGCCCTAAATTAGTGTCTCTTACTCTTGTTCTTCTATCTCTAACATTGTCCAGTAAAACTCTGCTTCTAATTATCTCTTACATTTTTTCCTAGCTGGGGGTCGAGAAGGGAGGACCCTACCCCACCAAGAAGACTTATGATTGATGTCCTCCCTCTACCTTGATCACCTCCTGACCAATCACAACTGCAAACATGAGTCACATTAGTTTACAGCTTATTTGAAGGTAGGATTTATACCTTACTCATTTTACACTTTTACATCACCCAGCTCAGTGCTATATTATTGGAATCAGAATTTGTGTTTTCTTCAGTATCCTACATAGTAAAATAAAAACATCATAGAAAAGAAACCCAAATAAGCAAAAACACTAATTTTCAGGAAAAAATAAATGTGTGCATACTTTTTTCTCATGCTATTAGTCTCCACGTAGCTTGAGCTTATCATTCTACCCATTTGTGTGTGTGTGTGAATTTCAAGAATCCTTCATTAGACCTTTCCTAAAACCAATCTAGCACCCATCAATTTTATTTTTTGATCTCTTATATGATTTCCGTATTCTCCAGTTCTCCAGTCACTGTATTATTCAGTCTTTGTATATATGCATATGTTGAGTGTCTTTTATTTTTAAAGCCTAAGACAAGAAGTGTTTCAGTTTTTGAAATATTTACATTACACACACTGAGCATCATAAATCTGAAAATCAAATCCAAAATTCATAAATACTCTAATGAGCATTATATATATATATATATATGTGTGTGTGTGTGTGTGTGTGTGTGTGTGTGTGTGTGTCTGCTCAAAAAAATTTGGGCATTGACGTACTTCAGATTCCAGATTTTCAGATTTGAGGAGCTCAACCTGTATACATATACATGAAAGCAGATTTATTATATAAATTGGCTCACAGAGTTATGAAGGCCAGGATGCCCCATGATCAGCTATCTGCAAACTGGAAAGTCAATGGCATAATTCAGTCTGAGTCCAAAGGATTGAGAACCAGGAACCAATGGTACAAGTTCCAGTCAAGGTTCAAAGTTTTAAAACCACCGATGTGAGAGGGCAGAAGATAATGAATGCCCCAGCTCAGGCAGAGAACAAATTCACCCTTCCTCTACTTTTTTGTTTTGTTAAAGCCCTCAACACATTGGACGATGCCTGCCCACATTAATAAGAGTGATATTTACTCAGCCTACTAATTGAAATTGCTAATCTCTTCAGAGACACCTTAAGACACACTCAGATATAATATTTTATCAGTAATCTGGGTATCTTTTTGCTCAGTCAACTTGACATGTAAAATTTACCATCCCAGCTTTATACTGCTATTATTTTATTTTTCTTCTTTGTTTTGTTGTCTTTTCAACAAAAGAGGTCTTTCCTTTTCATGATACCCCTACTCATTGTCTAACAGAGTTCATTCAGTGAACATGGTGGGGGAAAAGAGATTTTAACTGCTTGAAACTCAGCTGGCTAATTAGATATTTTCTGGCTTTGACTGTTAGGAGCATGGCCACCTCAAATAAGAAACTTGCAAATGTAGCTATGCCTTTCAGGTCTATTTCTATATCTTTCTAACTTTTCAGTGTAAAATGTGAAAAAAATATATAGTATATAATTGAAAATCTAGGCATTTTCATGATTGACCACAGTCTTACCACCCAGAAGGCAGAAATGCAAATAAATAAATAAACAAACAAGTACATATGTATAATTTGCTTCTTTCTATATTATCATTTACAGCATTATTTTTAGCATAATTTTCCAACTGATTAAATATTCTAATAACCCAAATTTTAAAGTTGACTTTAACATGGTCATTACACATAGTATGCTTGTATCAAAATTTCAAATATTTTCTGTGACATTTTGTATATAGAGTTATGCAAATACATAATTACCACTTAGATAAAGAAAGTCAGGTGGATAATAGTTAAATACTATCTTAACTGAGTCAGTAATGGAGCCAGAACTTGAATCCTATCAATCAGATTCTAAAGACTGTTTATTTCATCACAAAATTTCTCCTGACACTAAGACAAATTTATTTTCACAGATGGCAAGATCAGGTAAAACAACTCAGTTCTTAGGTACTAAGTTGTATTTATTTTTATTTAAGTATTTTGGGGTAACAGGTGGTTTTTGGTTACATAGATAAGTTCTTTAGTGGTGACTTCTGAGATTTTGGTGCACCTGTCACCTGATCAGTATACACTGTACCCAACGTGAAGTCTTTCATCCCTCACCCCCTCTCACCCTTCCTACTGAATCCCCAAAGTCAAGTAGATCATTCTTATGTCTTTGAATCCTCATAGCTTAGCTATCACTTATAAATTAGAAAATACAATGCTTGGTTTTTCATTTTGAGTTACTTAACTTTGAATTATTCCATGCATTCCATGGTATATAGATACCTCATATTCTTTATCCACTTGTTGGCTATGGGCAGTTAGGCAGTTCCATATTTTTTTCATTTGCAAATTGTGCTGCTGTAAACGTGTGTGCAAGTGTCTGTTTCATATTCTTTTCTATATTCTTCTTTTCCTCTGGATATATATTCAGCAGTGGGATTGCTGAATCAGGTGGTAGTTCTACTTTTAGTTCTTAAGGAATTTACATACTGTTTTTCATAGTGGTTGTACCAGTTTACTTTCCCACCAGCAGCATAAAAGTGATCGCTTTTCACACATCTACGCCTACATCATTTATTCTTTTTTTTTTTAATGGCCAATCCTGAAGCAGTAAGGAATAGGGTGGTATATCATTGTGGTTTTAATTTTTATTTCTCTGATAATTAGTGATGTTGAGCAGTTTCCATATGTTTGTTGACCATTTGTGTAATTTCTTTTGAGAATTTTCTATTCATGTCCTTAGCCCACTTTTTGAACAGACTATCTCTTGCTGATTTGAGTTTCTTGTAGAATCTGAATATCAGTCCTTTGTCAAATGCATAGTTTGTGAAAATTTTCTCCCATTATGTGAGTTGTCTGTTTGCTGATTATTTATTTTGCTGTACAGAAGCTTTTTAGCTTAATTATATTCCATCTATTTATCTTTGTTTTTGTTGTATTTGGTTTTGAGTCCTTGTTCATGAACGCTTTGCCTAAACTAGCTGTCTAGAATAACTGTCTAGAGGAGATTTTCTGATGTTATCATCTAGAATTTTTATGTTGTCAGGTCTCAGATTTAAACTGAAGTCTTTGATCCATCTTGAGTTAATTTTTGTGTAAGGTGAGAGAGGCCAGTTTCATTCTTCCACATGTGGCTTGCCAATTATCCCAGCACAATTTGTTGAATAGGGTGTCCTTTCCCTACTTTTTGATTTTGTTTGCTTTAAGATTAGTTGGATGAAAGTATTTGGCTTTATTTCTGGGTACTCTATTCTGTCCCATTGATCTATGTGCCTATTTTTATATTAATAACATGCTGTTTTGGTAACTATAGCCTTGTAACATTGCTGGAAGTCAGATAATGTGATGCCTCTGGATTTGTTCTTTTTGCTTAGTCTTGCTTTGGCTATGCAGATTCTTTTTTGATTCTTTATGAATTTTATGATTATTTTTCTAAATCTGTGAAAAATGATTATATTTTGATCAGAATTGCATTGAATTTATAGATTGCTATGGGCAGTATGAGTATTTTGACAATATTGATATTACCCATCCAAAAGCATGGGGTGTGTTTTCATATGTTTGTATTATCTATGATTTCTTTGAACAGTGTTTTGTAGTTTTACTTGTAGAGATCTTTCACCTGTTTGGTTAGGTATATTCTTGAGTATTTTTTTGAGCTGTTATAAAAGGGGTTGAGTAGTTGATATGTTTATCAGCTTGATTGTTGTTGGTCTATATCAATGCTACTGATTTGTGTACCTTGATTTTGTATCCTGAAACCTTACTGAATTCATTTATCAGATCTAGAAGTTTTTTGGCTGAGTTTATAGTTTTCCAGGTATATGATTATACAATTATGTCATCAGTGAACAGTGAGAATTTGACTTCCTTTTTACCTGTTTGGATGTCTTTTATTTCTTTCTTTGTTCTGATTGATCTGATTAGGTCTTCCAGTACTATGCTGAATATAAATGGTGAAAGTGGGCATTCTTGTTTTGTTCCAGTTCTTTGGCAGAATACTTACAATTTGTCCCTGTTCACTATAATGTTGATTGTGGGTTTGTCATAGACAGCCTTTATTACCTTGATGTATGTTTCTTCTATACTGATTTTGCTGAGGCTTTTCATAATAAAGGATGCTGGATTTTGTCAAATGCTTTTTTTGCATCTACAGAGATGATCATGTTATTTTTGTTCTTAATTCTGTTTATGTGATATATCACATTTATTGATCTGAGTATGGTAAACCCTCCCTGAATCTCTGGTATGAAACTCACTTGATAATGGTGAATTACCATTCTGATATGATGCTGTATTTGGTTAGCTACTATTCTGTTGAGGATTTTTGCATCTATGTTCATCAAGTATACTGGTCTGTAGTTTTATTCTTTTGTTAAATCCTTTCCTGGTTTGGATATTAAGGTGACACTGGCTTCGTAGAGTGATTTAGGAAGAATTTCCTCTTTATCTTTTGGAATAGTTTCAGTAATATTGGTATCAATTCTTCTTTGAATGTCTGAGAGAATTTATCTATGAATCCATCTGGTCCTGGAGTTTTTTTTGTTGGCAATTTCTTAAAATTTCCATTTCAGTCTCACTGTTTGTTATTGGTCTGTTCAGCGATTCTATATCTTCCTGGTTTAATCTAGGAGAGTTGAATATTTCCAGAAATGTATCCATCACCTTTAGGTTTTCTACTTTGTGTGAAGGTGTTCATAGTAGCCCTGAATGATCTTTTTAAATTCTGTGGTATTGGTTGTAATATCTCTCATTTCATTTCTAATTGAGCTTATTTGGATCTTGTCTCCTTTTTCTTTAATCTCCCTTATGGTCTATCAATTTTATTTATGTTTTCAAATAACCAGGTTTTTGTTTCATTTATCTTTTGTATTTTGTTGTTGTTGTTTTAATTTTATTTATTTCTTTTGTGATCCTTGTTATTTCTTTTCTTCTGCTAGGATTGTGCCTGGTTTGTTCTTGTTGGGTGTGAGCTTAGAGTGTATATTTTTGTTCTTTCAGACTTTTTGATGTCAGCATTTAATGCTATAAACTTTCCTCTTAGCATAATTTGTGCTGTATACCAGAGGTTTTTATAGGTTATTTCGCTACTATTATTCAGTTTAAATAACATTTAAATTTCCATCTTGGTTTTATTATTTTCCCAAAGATCATTCAGGAGGAGATAATTTAATTTTCATGTATTTGGACAATTTTGAGGACTCCTTTTAGTGTTGATTTTCAATTTTATTCCACTGTGGTCTAAGAGGGAGTCACATTTCTTAAACTTTACCTTAGTTCCTAGCATTGTTTGGAATCCTGGCTGCACATTGTTTGGAGATTTAAGTTATAATCTCGATAGAAATATTTGTGTTTTTTATATTTAGACCTTTTCAAAGTATGAATCACAAGTTTTACTACATCATTTTATGATTTCTTAATTTTTATTCCCAAATATTTCTCACAGAAATTATTGTTGTTGTTTTTTTTTTTTTGTATTCAGATAAAGAACATAGACTGAGATCTTGGTTCCTTAATGACCTACTCAGTACTATGTTAAATTTGGCACAGCTAGATACATTATCATAGATGTCTTATAGAAGACCTTGGAAAGAATAAGTTTGGGGTTTTGATAAATAAATGTTTATAAAGGTGGTTTAAAAATCAACAATTATAAAAAAAATCAACAATTATGAAAACAACAACAAAAATAGAAGCATATTTTTGTAATATATGAGCAATAATAGAATGACTATATAAAATAAATTAGAATATCTTCTTCTACAATTAAATTTCACATTCATCTTTTTTCTTTATCCATTAAGTCACTACAGAAAGGAGCAGAAATGGAGGCATAAAGCTGATTGTAAAATAAACATCAAAACAAAATAGCTTTATCCAGAAAGTAGTAAAACCATTTAAAGGAGTATTATCAATATTAGTTTAGTGTCGCTATATAAAATAATTACATAGTTTGAAAGGAATTTTTTTTCACGAGAGTAGATGCTGAAAAATACTTAGTTACTTGTCTTTAGAAATGTGTATTGAGAGAGCCAAACCTCAGTTTTTAGAACTGTCTGCTTTCTCTGCCTCTCTTTCTCTTCCAAAGTATAAAGTAAGACATAATTTCAATATGAGACAATTTATATTTTATTACTGTCAAAGTAATAAGGCTCTAAGTTTATGATCTAGTGAAGTCTGTGTTAGACTGTGTTTAAAAATAAGTTAAATAGAGGTGTTCTCTATCTTTCAAGATTTTAAAATTTAATTTTATTTCATTCAATTATAAATTTTAATAGATCAATGAATTTTCCATGTCATCTGTCTGTCCAGGAATGTGAAATTATTCTATCATATTACATAGTTCAAAATCCCATTGCTATTTGAAATTAGTAGAAAACTGAATCAATTATATTTTCCATTGTCAATGCTCTACTATATCCATGCCACTAGATACTGACTTTTATATTATTTCAATGTAAAATGTGCCTAATCTGAAATGTATTAATTTTGGTATTCTGAGAACTGATCAAATTATACTGGGCAGATATTTCTGTCCATGAAAGCATTTGCATTGTACTGTTAGCAATGACATGTAAAGGAGATCAATGTATAGATAAGCAATATTGCATCACCTTATATTGTCATGAAAGAATCTTAATAATAAAACAGTGCTATATCAGACAAACTAATTTTCATTTAGAAAGTATACGGCTTGTCTCCTACATATGCTGCCCCCCCCCCACTGATTTTGTATGACTTCCTTTCCACAGGCAGATATTTTCAATATGATTTTATTACTTAAATTTATTAATCTGACAGAATCATTTCAAATTAAAAATGTTTTCAATCAATGTGTTCCAGTTGACTAAAAACTGCTTTGGCTGTGTTAACTTGATACTTTATACGCTTAGAATGAAAGCAAGTGTGATACCTAGAAAAAACCCTATACACAGATACAGTTTCAAAAAAATAAAACCTGGCTTCATCTAAAATCTCATCAAAAAGACTAGACCTGCTTTCTAATCAGAGCATCTTACAGCAGTAGAAAGTGTGGAAAAAAAGGCAGTATAAGTCATGGTGAGGCATGTAGAAACTCAACAGGTAAGTTTCTTTTATGCATTATATGACGTGATATTTACACTGGTTGTTTTTACAGCTTGCAACATCTTTATGTAAAATTCTTGTAGAATATTATGAGATTCTGATCACTGTAGTTATTAATATATGAAATACCACAGGGAATCAAAGCCAGAATGTGTATAATTTTGTTCATCATGGTGTTTTGTTAGATTATGATTGGATGTAATCATGTATGTCAAATATTAAGATTTTTTTTTATCACAAAGGACTTTTGCTATATATCGATATATTAAGCTATAAAACCAGGAAATTCTATTAGGCTTTTTCCAAGCTAAAGTCTCTGGCTTCTACATTGCTTTTTGGTTATTCTACATCATTGATCTAAGGTGCAATTCAGTATCTAATACCTAGTATCTAATTCCCAGCAGTCTCATTGGATCGTAGTTCCCCATGACTCCCACATGTTTTTTAGAATGGGGTGCTACTTTATTTTTTGCTTCACTGAAAATATTGCAAACCTTTCTTCCAAGGATTATTGGCTTGAACTCTGGATGGGTACTTAGACTATGGTGATAAAAATGCACCACCTTATCTGGATTATCTCTGGCTATATCGCACTGAGCAATCTTTAACCTAGAAGAATGAGTTTTCCATTCATAGCCAATGATACTTTTCATCCTCTTGGATTATTCCGTCTCATTGCCATCACTTCATCACATTTTTTCATTGATGTCATAGCAGATTCTATTTCCTATGATTTTTCACTAACCACTAATCTAAATTTGCCTAAAATAAATCTTAACTCACAAGAATAACAACAAAAAACAACTATTTGTGGTCTTTAGTACAGTATCACAAGTATAAGTACTTACCTATTAGCTAACCCCAACCCTATGCAGTATCTCTGGTAGTTATTATTTTAAACATCTATGATTTTTAAAATAAACTAATTGGAAAATGGTTGTCTTTTCACTCTGCATGTTAAACTATATGCCTTATCACATATTTACACTTTTTGGTAAGTATTGCAATGTTCTAACCTCAGTATGAAATGGCTGCCTAGAAGTAAGAAACATAACTTCCTATAGATATCATAAGGTATAGTAAGTTAGTTAAGTAGGGAACTGAAGCAAAGAGCTCATGGTCTATTAGAGAGAAGAGCTTCCAGATGATGTAGTTATATGTGAATGGGGATCTGTGGTTGATTGTTCAAGAGAAGTTCAATATCTGGATTTCATACACAATGTACCTTTATAAAAAATGTTGTTTAATAATTTATTTTTGAAAAGTGATTGATTGGTCAAGAAAATTTTGTCTATGGCCACAATCTATATTTTGGGCTAGCAGTGTTCAATCTATTTAAAGTTACTTAAAGTAACCAAAGTTATATTGTAAGTAGAATATTTTAATTGAAATATTTTACTATAACTTCTTTTATCATAGAGGCTTTCTAAGTTATATTCACCTGCACAGAGTAATAACACTTATCAATGCATTATTCAATATGCACTTAGCAAATGTACTGTTATATGTATTTACAAAGACAGGAATGTTTAAATACAAAGAAATGAGACTTGAGAAATCTGGACAAAAAAGTATCTTCCACCCTATCCTCAGCTGTTCATTGGGGGATTGTGAATATTTTCTGAACTTGATGCTATTGGATCTGTATTTCTGTGTTCAGGTATTAATTTAGTCAGTATAATGAACAAAACATTTTGATTAAAAGGGAGCAACATACATCAAATCTTGAGAGACACTAATTGTACTAGGAAACAAAATCACTTCAAAGAACCCCATCTCAAAGAAGCTAATCACATAGCTACACGAAGACATTTTCTTTTCTTGCATAAAAGATATATTAGCAATAGGGCTACTAAACAATACAAAGAAATCCAAATATGTGAGAAAATGATCAGACATTAAAAATGAACCCTATAAAATATAAGCAGATCACTTAGAAATGACTTCAACTGGAGAAACCAGAGAAGTAGCTGTGAAGACATAAAAATAAAAGAGCAAACTTTAAATAATTTTTTCAAAATTGGTGATTAATTTCTTCACTGAACTCTCGGGAAGTTTCCTACAAAATTATTCATTTTTAAATGGGTACACTGCAAAAGCATCTCTCAAACATACTTCTTCCACAGACTTTCTCTGCAATTTTCTGTTCCTTTTGGCAGAAAATTTCCTAAAATAATTGCCCATATTTATAATCTATATTTTTTCTTTTTCTAATATCTTTATTTCATCTTAGTCAAGATTTCATCTCCAACCAAATCACAAAAACAGTCTTGTCCAACTCACAAGTTTTATCTGGATGACTAAAACAGTGCTTTATTATCTTGCCCCCTCTTATGTGACCTATCGGTTGTGTTTGATGTAAGTTAATCTCTCCCTCCACTTAGGCATACTTTCTTTATTTGAATTTTAAGACAGCAGTCCCATATTTATACTCCTTCCTTACTGCTTGTTACTTTTCAATTTCCTTTGCTTTTTACTCCACTTTTCTGAGTCTCCTACTATTGAAGAACCTCAGGGGTCATTTTGGGTGATTGTTTCTTCACTAACTATATTCACTTACTTATTTATATAATTTAATGACTTTTAATAATACTCATATATATGCAATGACTCTTAAACTTACATTACCTTTCCAAGTCTCTGTATGTAATTCCAGACTCATATGTCTAAATGCATAACCAAAATCTCCATTTAAATGCTTACCTTATATTTCAAACTTATCATGTAATCTGATCTTCCTTCTCAAACCTACTGCATGCATAGTATCTCTGTTTTTGTGAATGGCAAGTCTATTTGTTGAGTTGGATTGATAAAAATCTTGGTTGTGTATTTGATTGCCTCCCTTCTTATGTAAACCCTAGACATTCCATCAAGAAATTTGATAGTTTTGTTAGAGATCTCTCAAGATTACAATCACATTTGTTTTAGATCACTTGTTACAACTCCAGTTTGAATCACATCATCTCTTTTCTCTATTGCCATTATCCTGACTGAGTCATCATTTTCTTTTAGGTAGACTACTACTGTAGCCTTCCAGCTTGTCTCCTTGCTTTCAACATTGACCATTTATAACTACCTTTAAAATATGTCAGGCCTCATCAGCCCTCCCTATAAATCCATGCCTTCTTTTCTTTTCTTTTTTTGAAGATATGAAGTCTCACTCTGTCACCCAGGCTGGAGTGCTGTAACATGATATGATCACACACTCTGCTGCCTTGAACTCCTGGGCTCAAGGAATACACCTTCTTATCCTCCTGAGTAGCTGGGATTACAAGCATGGGCCACCATGTCCCCATCAATGACTTCTTAACTCCAAGCAAGAGATAAGGCTTACAATAGCCAACATAACCATCCATGACTCTGATCTCTCTGATGTTATATCTGCTACCTTCTCTGTTTCTTGAACTATTCCAGGTACATTGTCCTCATTGCTCTTCCTTGAGCAGGTATTCTACCACCTTAAGATGGTATTCTTCTTTGACTAGAATGGTTTTACTTCTAGATGCCTACATAGCTAACTTCCTTACATCCTTCAAGACCTTTCTTGATCAATTGGTTGTTGCTCACTACTGTTTATAACTTCAACCACTGACACTGCTGCAGAGTACTCCTCATCCTCTGCTGTCTTTTATTTATTTTTATACTGCATATCAATTTTTACATATCGTGATTACTGTTCTTATGTTTATTCCCTGTTACCCACTGATAGTATATAAAGTCCACAAAGAAAAATGATTTTCATATTTTTCTCTGATGTAGTCCAACTTCCATATGAAATACTCAGGAAGCATTTGCTATACAAGTAAATTAGAGAGATGAAGAGATAGAAAAAAAAGTGAAAAGAGGGTTTGGAAACATGAAGGATTGATTGAGAAGGTGAAAGATATATTTAATTAGAAATTGAGAAGCAGATTTACAGGAAATAATGCAAGAAAAAAATCCCCCCAAAATCAAGGATGAATTTACCTATAACTAAAACAACAAAACAACAGAGCACCAATAGGAAGAACAAGCTTTTAGAAAGACAGTGGAAACGTTACAGCCTTATCATAGCAGCAATGAATTACACATGACTATTTTGTTTTAATGTTTCTAAAATTTAATATATTTTGGCAATTTCTGAGATGTATAGTGATTAATATGAAAATAATGTGCTAAAAATTATAAAATTATAATACATTTTCTGAGGAAAAAGTGATTTTAAATTTCATCAGTAAAATATATACTAATCATATTTATATAACCTAGTTCAGGCCTAAATAAGCTCATTCTCCAAACTTTTATATGAAAGGTAAATTGTGCAAGGGAGAACATATATAATTGAATTAAAATCACAATTAGTATATGTATTAATTATAAAATGTGATCATATTAAATATTCATAACATTTTCTTTAAATACCTAAAATAGAATCTTACTTAAAAGTGATTAGAAACCAAATATTATTAAACTAAGTGACTTATAACTTATTTTTTAGTAAATTTGTGTAATTCTTATATTTGCTAATTAGAACATATGTTTTGTTTTCTGATTTGTCTGTATTTAGAACTTACACTTATGCTGGCTACACTATAAATACGTATCAATTTTATTCATTGTATATATTTTACCTGTAATATTATTTGTTCGTAGCACTTGTATATTATATTTTACGAAGTATTTAATTTTCATAACAATTAATAAGAGGTGTTAAAATAGTACTTAAGCATTGCAGAGATGAAAAAAATCAAATGAAAGTAAAAATATTTTGAGGCTGATATAACTAGCACATTGACAGATCAAGACTGAACTTGTGTCTAGATTCCTTCTTATAATATTCTGATGGCATTCCTTGTACATATTTTTTGGTGGGGAGGATTAGAGGCACTCACCAGCATGCCCAGCTAATTCTATTATTTTTAGTAGAGACAGGTTTCACCATGTTGGCCAGGATGGTTTTGATCTCTCGATCTTGTGATCCACCCCCCTACTTGGCCTCCTAAAGTGCTGGGATTACAGACATGAGCCACCATGCCTGGCCTAATAATGTGCTTTCAGAGTAGTAGTGCTGGAAGTGTAAACGAGCCTTTTGATATTAGGCTTCCCAGTCTGGCAGCTGGGCATCCTCCGCCCCAAAGCAAGGGTACCTGGACATGCCAAGGAGTTCTTAGAGCTGGAACTCTTAGAGCTGGAACTCATGGACTTCTCTGGCTGGTTGGAGCATCACTGCTGCCAGCAAAGCCCAAAATATAGGGTGTTCACAAAGTCACTATGGTTTGAACTTTATATATATATATATACACACACACACACACACACACACACATATTATTTGACTACAATATATATTTTTTATTGTGCTTTAGGTTCTGGGATACATGTGCAGATCATACAGGATAGTTGCATAGGTACATACAACAAACAATGTGGTTTGCTGCCTCCATCCACCTGTCACCTGTAACTGACATTTCTCCCTGTTATCCCTCCCCAACCTCCCTAACCCTGCTGTTCCTCCCCTAGTCCACCCCAACAGATGCCAGTGTGCGATGCTCCCCTCTCTGTGTCCATGTGTTCTCATTGTTCAACACCCACCTATGAGTGAGAACATGTGGTGTTTGATTTTCTGTCCTTGTGTCAGTTTCCTGAGAATGATGGTTTCCAGATTAATCCATGTCCTACAAAGGACAAGAACTCATCATTTTTTTATGGCTGCCTAGTATTTCATGGTATATATTTGCCACATTTTCCTTGTCCAGTTTATCATCGATGGGCATTTGGGTTGGTTCCAGGTCTTTGCTATTGTAAACAGTGCCTCAATGAACATATGTGTGCATGTGTCTCTATAATAGAACAATTTATACTCCTTTTGATATATACCCAGTAATGGGATTGCTGGATCAAATGTAATTTCTATTTCTAGGTCCTTGAGGAATTGCCACACTGTCTTCCACAATGGTTGAACTAATTTACATTCCCACCAACAGTGTAAAAGTGTTCCCATTTCACCACAGCCTCTCCAGCACCTGTCTCCTCGTTTTTTAATGATTGCCATTCTAACCGGTGTGAGATGATATCTCAATGTGGTTTTGATTTGCATTTCTCTAATGACCAGTGATGTACATATTTTATTATCCAGCCCAACTGGGGGTTAGCCAATTAATGAAATGAACAATGTTTTTCTCATACCCCATCTTTCTTGACATAATGAAAATATTTATTTATTCTTATTTTATTATTTCAGCCAAAATGCTATTTTGCTGAAATAGTAAGAAAGTGATTGTGACCAATAAAGCTGTAGATAAGTGAAAATTAAAATGTTAATTTCATTTTTCTCTTGGGGCTCCAACAGTATTACATAAATGTATAAAAGAAGGACTACGATGGTATTATATAAAAGTATAATCACAAATAAAAATACAAAAAAAGATTACATGATAAAAATATAGCAAGTAAATACATGTAAAATGTCAGGTCTTTTATTATTCAAAGACCTTTTGAAGGAAATCTCTCTAAGAAGTTGATGGTGCTTTATTCCTATGGTGCAAAACATTTCTTTGTTTAGAAAAATCATTGGATGCACATTGTATTAACGAAAAAAAAATCAAAGAGCCACTTCTAAAATACATTTTAAAGCATCATATATCCATATAGTTAAATTTCAACTAATATTTTAAATAAGTATGTGTGTAATGGGCAGAATCACATTACTACAGATTACATATCCTAAGAAAATTCTTTGTAAAGTGCATATTGATACTTATTCTTGAGAGATACACCTGTCTTCTTGTTACAGTAGTTAACTTACAGGATATTTGAAGCCACAATATAAGCTTAGAGAAGGGGAAGAGACTATTTGGAAAAAGCCTCTTGGGTTATAAGTTAAAAAGCAGAAGGGGTAAGCAAACACAGAACAGAGAGTAATTACTACTCCCATAAATATTCTGGAACCTGTCTTGTTGTTTTATTATTATTATGCTTTAATTTCTGGGGTATGTGTGCAGAAAGTGCAAGTTTGTCACATAAGTATACATGTGCCATTGTGGTTTGCTGCATCCATCTCCCCATCATCTAAATTAGGTATTTCTCCAGTGCTACACCTCCCCTATCCCCTCACCTTCCAACAGGCCCCGGTGTGTGATGCTCCCCTCCCTGTGTGCATGTGTTCTCATTGTTCAACACCCACCTATGAGTGAGAACATGCAGTGTTTGGTTTTCTGTTCTTCTGTCAGTTTTCTGAGAAAGATGATTTCCAGCTTCATCCATGTCCCTGCAAAGGACATGAACTCATAGTTTTTTGTGGCTGCATAGTATTTTTTAGTGCATATGTGCCACATTTTCTTTATCCAGTCTATCATTGATAGGCACTTGGGTTAGTTCCAAGTCTTTGCTATTGTAAACAGTGCTGCAATAAGCATACATGTACATATGTCTTTATAATAGAATGATCTATAATCCTTTGGGTATATACCTAGTAATAGGATTACTAGGTCAAATGATATTTCTATTTCTAGATCCTTGAGGAACTGCCATACTGTCTTCCACAATGGTTAGACTAATTTACACTACTACCAACAGTGTGAAAGCATTCCTGTTTCTCCACATCATCTCCAGCATCTGTTGTTTCCTGATTTTTAATGATAGCCATTCTAACTGGCATGAGATGGTATCTCAGTGTAGTTTTGATTTGCATTTCTCTAATGACCAGTGATAATGAGCATTTTTCCATGTTTGTTGGTTTCATATATATATTCTTTGCAAAGTGTCTGTTCATATCTCTTGCCCACTTTTGAATGAGTTTTTTTTTTTTTTTTCTGGTAAATCTGTTTTAGTTTTTTGTAGATTTTGGATGTAAGTCCTTTGTCAGATGGGTCGATTGCAAAAAATTTTTCCCATTTTGTTGGATGCCAATTCACTCTAATCATTGTTTCTTTTGCTGTAACAAAGCTCTGGAGTTTAATTAGATCCCATTTATCTATTTTGGCTTTTGTTGCCAATGCTTTTGGTGTTTTAGTAATGAAGTCCTTGCCAATGCCTATGTCCTGAATGTTGTCTGCAAATAGAGACCATTTGACTTTCTCTTTTCTTAATTGAATTTCCTTTATTTTGTTTTCTTGCCTGATTGCCCTGGCCAGAACTTCCAATACTATGTTGAATAGGAGCAGTGAGAGAGGGCATGCTTGTCTAGTGCCAGTTTTCAAAGCAAACGCTTCCAGTTTTTGCCCATTCATTATGATACTGGCTGTGGGTTTGTCATAAATAGCTCTTATTATTTTGAGATAGGTTTCATTAATACCTAGTTTATTGAGTTTTTTTAAAATCAGTTTTGTTTTGAGAGAGATAAAATGACTGTTCTTAATATCCATTATGAAAATAATTATGCAGGAAAGAACTCTTGATCACCATCTTTAAAACAGTGTAACAGGAAAGAAGTGTCTCAAAGGTTCACTATTTCTATTTCTCTGTCATTAAAACATATAGTACACACCTTAATTATACTGATAATTAAATAAGGTAATGCTTGTAAGTGAAGCATTAAGCACTGCACCCAACATAAAAGATTAATACACTGTATTTAGAAAAATATAAGAAGTCAATCCACATAGAAACAGTAAGATGAAACATTTTGATGAGATGGGTTGAACAAATTGATGACATTTTCTTTCTCTCAAAATGTGATTGAATAAAAAGGAAAACAGATTTAAGATGAATAAACTTAAGGCAAAAATACAGTATTGCAAAACGAATATTATTTTAGAATCCTACCAAATTATTTCTAGAAGTATAGATCACAGTAGAAGAGTTTGCCAGAAAATTTAAAAGACTTGAAAAACTCAAACTCATATATGCAAGTTAGGCAGCAATTGAAACAATTGATATTTTCCTGTAGAATGCTGAGCTGGGAGCCCACTAAACATGAATACTCATTACCTAGAGGAACCAACTCTGGTTAGCAACATTAACTATATTGTCTCCCTTTAAATTGAAAATCATTTAAACGTTTTTTTTGGAGGAGAAGTGTGCCAAAATATCTGAAGAAAGACTTGCAACATATTTCCCTGAAGAAATGTGGCCTATGGATTGTGAAAGACGAAATTCCCACATACCATGGCCAAAATATTTAGAAACAAAAAATAATCACACAGGTGTAGACATTGTGAAGATTTTCTCCCACTCTGTGGGTTAACTGTTTACTCTGCTGACTGCTCCCTTTGCCATGCAAAAAAAACTCTTTAGTTTAATTATGTCCCAACTATTTTTGTTTTTACTGCATTTGCTTTTGGGTTCTTGATCATGAAATTCTTGCCTAAGCCAATGTCTAGAAGGGTTTTTCTAATGTTATCTTCTAGAATTTTTAGTTTCACGTCTTAGATTTAAGTCGTTAATTCATTTTAGTCGATTATTGTATACAGTGAGAGATGAGAATCCAGTTTCACTCTCCTACATGTGGCTAGCCCATTATCCCAGAACCATGTGTTGAAAAGGGTGTCCTTTCCCCACTTTCTGTTTTTGTTTGCTTTGTGGAAGGTCAGTTGACTCTAAGTATTGAGTTTAAGATTAGGTCCTCAATTCTGTTCCATTGGTCTATGTGTCTATTTTCATATCAGTGCCACAGTGTTGTGGTGAATATGACCTTATAGTATAGTTTGAAATCAGGTAGTCTTGCTTTGGCTGTGCAGGCATTTTTTTTTTTTTTTCTTGCTTCCATATGAATTTTAGAGTTTTGTTTTTTTTGTTTCTTTCCCCTAATTCTGTGAAGAATGATGGTGGTATTTTGATGGTAATTGCGTTGAATTTGTAGATTGCTTGTGGTAGTATGGTCATTCTCACAATATTGATTCTACTTATCAATGGTCATGGAATGTGTTTCCATTTGTTTGTGTTGTCTGTGGTTTCTTTCAGCAGTGTTTTGTAGTTTTCCTTGTAGAGGTCTTTGAATTCCTTGGTTAGGCATATTCTTAAGCTTTTTTTTTTTTTTTCCAGCTATTTCAAGAGTGATTGAGTTACTTATTTGACTCTCCACTTGGTCACTGTTGCTATAGAAAAGAGCTACTAATTTTTGTACATTAATATTGTATCCAGAAACTTTTCTGAATTCTTCTATTAGTTCTAGGAGCTTTCTGGAGGAGTCTTTAGGGTTTTCTAGGTAAACGATCATATCATCAGAAAACAGTGACAGTTTGACTTCCTCTTTACTAGTTTGGCTGCCGTTTATTTTTTCCTCTTGTCTGATTCCTCTGGCTAAGGCTTCCAGTACTACATTGAAGAGGAGTGGTAAGAGTGCTCATTCTTGTCTTGTTTCAGTTCTCAGAGGGAATGGTTTTAACATTTCCCCTGCAGTATTATGTTGGCTGTGGGTTTGTCATGGGTGACCTTTATACACTGAGATATGCCCCATGTATACTGATTTTGCTAAGAGTTTTAATCATAAACTGATGCTGAATTTTGTTGAATGTTTTTTCTGCATCTATTGAGATGATCATGTGACTTTTGTGTTTAGTTCTGTTTATGTTGCATGTCACATTTATTGACTTGCATATGTTAAACCATCCCAGTATCCCTTTTATGAAACCCACTTGGTCATGGTGGATTATCTTTTTGATATGCTGTTGGATTCAGTTAGCTAGTATTTCATTAAGGATTTTAGCATCTATGTTCATAAGAATATTGGTCTGCTGTTTTCTTTTTTGATTATGTCCTTTTCTGGTTTTGTTGTTAAGGTGATTCTGGTTTCATGGAGTGAATTAGGGATGATTCCACAATGTATACATCTGACAAAGCACTAATATCCAGAGTCTACAATGAACTCAAACAAACCAGTAAAGAAAAAAAAAACAAAAGATACTATCAAAAAGTGGGCAAGGATCTGAATAGACAATTCTCACAAACATATAAAAAAATTATCAGTATCACTAATATCGGGAAATGCAAATCAAAACCACTTTACTACTGCAAAAATGGCTATAATCAAAAAAATAAAAATAAAAAAAGTAGATGTTGGCATGAATGTGATGATAAGGGAACACTTCTACACTGCTAGTGGGAATGTCAACTAGAACTGTTACTATGAAAAACAGTGTGACGATTCCTTATAGAATTAAAAGTAGAACTAGGGCCGGTTGCGGTGGCTCACGCCTGTAATCCCAGCACTTTGGGAGGCCGAGACGGGTGGATCACAAGGTCAAGAGATTGAGACCATCCAGGTCAACATGGTGAAACCCCGTCTCTACTAAAAATGCAAAAAATTGGCTGGGCATGGTGGCGCGTGCCTGTAATCCCAGCTACTCAGGAGGCTGAGGCAGGAGAATTGCCTGAACCCAGGAGGCGGAGGTTGCGGTGAGCCGAGATTGTGCCATTGCACTCCAGCCTGGGTAACAAGAGCGAAACTCCTTCTCAAAAAAAAAAAAAATTAAAAGTAGAACTATCATTAGATCCAGCAATGCCATAACTGGGTATCTCCCCAGAGGAAAAGTAGTCATTATACAAAAAACAAAAACTTGCATATGCACGTTTACAACAGCACAAATTACAATTGAAAAATTGTGGATCCAACACAAATGCCCATCAATCAACAAGTGGATAAAGAAACTGTGGTGTGTGTATGTGTGTGTGTGTATGAGATATGTGCCTTGTGTACTGATTTTGCTAAGAGTGATGCTGAATTTTATTGAATGCTTTTCTGCATCTATTGAGATGATCATGTGATTTTTGTGTTTAGTTTTATGTGGCATATCATATTTATTGATGTATTCTGTGTGTATATATATGTGTGTGTATTATATCATATAATATATTATATATAACATAATACACACATATATACACATATAATGGAATGTGTATATCTATATAAGTAATAATATATAATGTTAACAGTATTCCATCATATATATGTATATATGTATAAATATATATAATAGTATTCTATTTTGTATGTATATATGTATATATGATGTATATATGTGTATATATGATGGAATACTGTTATATATATACATGTATGTATATATATGTATATATGATGGAATACTATTAACATTATATATTATTACTTATGTAGATATATATATAATATATATGTAATATGTATATATATAATATATATAATATGTATATGTGATGGAACACTCCAGCCTTAAAAAGAAATGAATTAACAGCATTTGCAGCAATATGGATGATATTGAAGACTATTATTCTAAGTGAAGTAACTCACGAATGAAAAATCAAACATTGTATGCTCTCACTTATGTGTGGGAGCTAAGCTCTGAGGACACAAAGGCATAAGAATGATACAATAGACTTTAGGGACTTAGGAGAAAGAGTGGGAGAGGGATGAGGGATAAAAGACTACAAATATGGTGCAGCCTATACTCATTGTATACTGCTTGGGTGATGAGTGCACCAGAATTTCACAAATCACCACTAAAGAACATACCAATGTAACCAAATACCAAGAACTTACTCCTGCACCCCAATAACGTATGGAAAAAATTAAAAAATAAAAATAAATACTCAAAATATTGAAAATAACAATAATAAACAGTTAAGAAAACCAGCATCATGAAACAAGGACACAAAAGTGGAGTAAAAAATAAAAACAATCAAGGGAAACTAAAACAACAGCAATATGTGATACAGGCATCCCTCAAAGATATTTAGGGTGTGGTTCAAGATGTATGAAGTAAAGCAAATATCACATTAAGGTGCGGCACAAAAATCTTTTGGTTTCCCAGTACATAAAAATGTGTTTACACCATATTGTAGTCTATTAAGTGTGCAATAGCGTTATATATTTAAAAATAACTTTTTAAATTAAAAAATCTTTAGGTAAAAATGCTAACAATCATCTGAGCCTTCAGTGAGGCATCTTTTCGTTGGTGGAGGGTCTTGCCTCAGTGTTGATAGCTTCTAACTGATCAGGGTGTGGTTATTTAAGGTTAGGGTGGGTTTGGCAACATCTTCAAATAAGACAGCTATTACTGTTCTGCCAGAACAATCAGCTTTTCCTTCCATGAAAGATTTTTCTGTATTTTTGGGAAAGAGTATCGTGAGAGATACTCTTTGACAACATTGTCCTCACAGTAGAACTTTGAAAATTGCAGTCAGTTCTCAAAAACCTTGTCACTGCTTCATCAACTTAAGTTCAGGTAATATTCTGAACACTTTGTTGTCATTTCAACAGTGTTCACGGCATCTTCACCAGAAGTAGTTTCCATCTCAAGTAAACACTTCTTTTATTCTTCTAGAAGAAGCAACTCCTCATCCTTTCAAATATGATCACGAGACTGCAGCAATTCAGTCGCATCTTCAGGCTTCACTTTAGGCTTTTTATTTTTACGTTTTTAGGTGGAGTTTTGCCCTGTCACCAAGGCGAGAGTGTAGCTCTGTATATTAAAAGATAAAATAATTTGATATTTCTTTTTTTTAAATTTTTTATTGCATTTTAGGTTTTGGGAAACATGTGCAGAACATGCAAGACAGTTGCATAGGTACACACATGGCAGTGTGTTTTGCTTCCTTTCTCCCCTTCACCCAAATTTGGCATTTCTCCCCAGGCTATCCCTCCCCAGCTCCCTCCCCACTGTTCCTCCCCTTTTCCCCCCAATAGACCCCAGTGTTTAGTACTCCCCTCCCTGTGTCCATGTGTTCTCATTTTTCATCACCCACCTATGAGTGAGAATATGCGGTGTTTCATTTTCTGTTCTTGTGTCAGTTTGCTGAGAATGATGTTCTCCAGATTCATCCATGTCCCTACAAATGACACAAACTCATCATTTCTGATTGCTGCATAATATTCCATGGTGTATATGTGCCACATTTTCCCAATCCAGTCTATCATCGATGGGCATTTGGGTTGATTCCAGGTCTTTGCTATTGTAAACAGTGCTGCAATGAACATTCGTGTGCATGTGTCCTTATAGTAGAATGATTTATAGTCCTTTGGATATATACCCAGTAATGGGATTGCTGGGTCAAATGGAATTTCTATTTCTAAGGCCTTGAGGAATCGCCACACTGTCTTCCACAATGGTTGGACTAATTTACACTCCCACCAACAGTGTAAAAGTGTTTCTTTTTCTCCACATCCTCTCCAGCATCTGTTGTCTCCAGATTTTTTAATGATCACCATTCTAACTGGTGTGAGATGGTAACTCAATGTGGTTTTGATTTGCATGTCTCTGATGACCAGTGATGATGAGCATTTTTTCATATGATTATTGGCCTCATATATGTCTTCTTTCGTAAAATGTCGGTTCATATCCTTTGCCCACTTTTCAATGGGCTTGTTTGTTTTTTTCCTGTAAATCTGTTTGAGTTCTTTGTAAATTCTGGATTTACAAAAAAAAAAAACCCTTTGTCAGATGGGTAAACTGCAAAATTTTTTTCCCATTCTGTTGGTTGCCGATTCACTCTAGTGACTGTTTCTTTTGCCGTGCAGAAGCTGTGGAGTTTGATTAGGTCCCATTTGTCTATTTTGGCTTTTGTTGCCAATGCTTTTGGTGTTTTGTTCATGAAGTCCTTGCCTACTCCTATGTCCTGGATGGTTTTGCCTAGATTTCCTTCTAGGGTTTTTATGGTGCCAGGTCTTATGTTTAAGTCTTTAATCCATCTGGAGTTAATTTTAATGTAAGGTGTCAGGAAGGGGTCCAGTTTCTGCTTTCTGCACATGGCTAGCCAGTTTTCCCAACACCATTTATTAAACAGGGAATCCTTTCCCCATCGCTTGTTTTTGTTAGGTTTATCAAAGATTGCATATTTTGAAATTTGATATTTCAGCATCTGTTATTGGAAGTTAGAGAACAAAGAAAATAAAAGGAAAAGAAAAATTCTAAAATAATGAATATAAAATATCTAAGTGAACTTATTATTGCTACAAATTTTCTTAAAAATAAGAAAAGTTAAGATTAAATGCACAGCAGCAAGACTAAAATAAATTCAAGAATATATGAAAGTTTTAAGAAGAATCCTCAGTAATAAAATGTTTTTGAAAATTAAATATTTCTTAATTTGTTGCTAGGAAGTTTTGGGCAACTGATAATTTAAAAATCATTGCAAAAAGAGGCATACTGTGACATATCAGTAAAAAAAGTAACAATAATTAATATTGCATATGCTTTAATGAACTTTGATCAGAGGAAAGCTGCATTTAAATTGGGTAAGTTGATAGCCTTGAAAAAAGGGTTAAATAATATGGTTCTGGAATAATTATGGATACTTCCACAAAAAATGTTCAAATATACTTAATACAGATATTTAAGGTAGAGGTATCAAATATATTTAATATAATCAAATATATTTAATGTAGCATTAACCTCTACACTCTAGGACTCAAAGTATTATGGGATACAAAATCAAGAAAGTAAACTAATCAGATGTGACACCCTAGAGTTCCACGTCAAAGTCTTTGAAAAGCCGGAAAAATAAAACTCCTAAATAATCCTTGAAAAAAGATTTTAGGAAAAGCATACCTTTTAATGTGTTTTCAGCGTGTACTAGTTTATTCAGTTTTGCTAATCTCTTGAAATAAAATATGGCATTTTATATAATTTGTTTCATTTATAATTGTCATGTTTTTGAATATTACTGTTCTTGATATCTTGTTATATTTTTGAAAATTATTTTCTTCCAAAGTTTAGCAGCATCCCTTGTCATTAAACACTAGATGACAGTAGCAGGATTCTCCCATAACTTTGCCTTCCCCAATCCCACCCTCCAGTTTTGACAACCAAATGCCAGCAGATATTGCCCAATTTCACTTGAAAGATAAAATCACCCGTGGTTGAGCATCACTGAACTAGACAAACAGAAGTTATAGAAGGATTTGATGGAAAGAGACACAATCAAAATCTGAAGATTATTTTTATTGATTGCATTTAGGAGCAATTTCAATGTTAATATGAGAGAAAGTATAATAAAGTTTTTTTAAAAACATTTTTACACTGGTGAAAAAGAGGTCTTTGGGCAAATTCAACTGTCCAATATCAAAACACACTTTAAGGCTTTGTTATTTAAACTGGAATGCAGGAATTACTAAACAGATCTAAGAAATGGAACAAACAGTCCAGAAATAGATTAATGCTGCTGAAAAGGTAAAGAAATAGGCACCTTCACACAATATAAGGGTATCATAATATAATGATGTAAATTGGTACAATTCTTGGGAAGGTAATTATCTATATGTATCAACTTAATATGTATCAAGTTAATAAAATATTCATACTTCTGGGAACACATATACTTGTCAGAATATTGTGAGGTTAGGAATTATCTTTATGAAGAGTATGCAATAATATGCAAACTTACCTATGTCACATTAAGTCAGTATATATCCAGAATACAAAAAAATGTTTATTCAACATGAACACAATTATGTTAAAAATAATAAAAGTTCAGTAGGGTGTGGAAAAAATTATTTTCTTCCTCAATAGTCGTAAAATGCACTTTTTTATTTATATATTTTTTTCTCTCTCTCTTTTTCTCTCTCTCTTTCATTTGATCAGACATAATACGGTACAACCAATTTAGAAATATATATTTTAATAACCTATTTATGGCCATATGCATGTAGTACATGTGTTTGTGTTCTGATTTAATCCCTGTAGCTTTTTCTCATGTATTTCTTTAATTGTCTTTTGATGTGCATCAATATCTTGTGACTTTGTGATGGGGCATTTATTTGAAACTTTCAACACAGAAGAGATAACTCCTTTTGTCTAAGATGGTCACTAGTTAACTAAAGTATTTTAAAATTCACTACTTGCATTGCATAAGCTTTGTGCCTTTTCTCAATACCATTTCAGATTTACTTCTCTTAATTGCATTTTTCTCTTCCTATATGTCTGTGTCTGTGTGTGTGTGTGTGTGTGTGTGTTTGTGCACACATGTATGATTTTATTAATCAAAGTCTTTGTATGGCTTCTGTGAGAACTGCATTCCTAACTTGTAACTAAAGCCCCACCTTCCTCCTAATCTTTACATAGAAGTTACATTTTAGTACTTCAGCCATACTATGGAAGTCAAACATTTTCCCACAAGTCTATCAGTATAACAGAGAAAGATGAATACTAATAAATATGATGTTTTCCCCAATCTTCTCAATTTTCCATTTAACCTTTTTATCTTTTTAAATCTTTCCATTAAAATTAAGGTTTCTAATCTCACAATAGCTACCTTATAGGTGAGTTAACATGTCAAAAAACTTAAAGCAGTGCCTGGTACTATATAAACATTTGCTGTTGTTTCTAAGTTCCCTTATCAATTGAGAGTGTTATAAATTTTTACAAAACCTATTAATGAATTATTACAAGTCTTAAATATATTCTTCGTGTAGAGCACTGTTTTAATGACCCCGGGATTTAGTGAAACACAAAATACAGCTTTCCCTCAAAGGAGCTTGTAGTCACATACTCAAATCTAGAGACATAAGTAAAAACTTAAAGGTAAAAGGCAAAATTCCTATAGGATACACAATTTTAAATCCACCATTAGCCTAGGAATTTATTTCAATCTATAAAATTTTATATGTATAACTGCAGTTTTAATGGGAAATTGTTTAAATATTGTTAAAAAGTTGATACTATCAACGGGGTCAGGCATTCTTTACCATACTTCAAACCAAATACTTTAGTTTCTCCCAATTCTGGGAGCACTAATGTGGCTAGATACAAAACTCATTTATTTTGAATTTAGTTTTTACATAAAATGGTTACAAGTTTGAACCTTGATATGGTCATCAAAAAAATGACTCTTATGGCATGTAGTTTTTAAATAGGTACCTGCCTTTTCGAGCTTTCAAATCGGATTTTTAGGCCCATTTGTGTTTTGTTTCTCCTGTCATACACAGTATACACACCATCACCAAATGCTACATAAAGAATGAGGAAGCAACACTCTGACTGTGCAGACTCCTTTTTCTCAGCTGTATCCTTCAGACAATGTTGCATCTATTTTCTCATTGCTATCTGGGGATTTATGCACTTTATTTCACTGTGCATTGATTGGAGAATAAATCCCTGCAATATATTTCTTTTCCATGACTTTGTTATATATCTATATTTCAGACCAAAGGGTGCTGTCATGTTTTAGTGCTTTTGCCACACAAACTACAGATAAACCAATCGGACCAACCAAAATAATTCATTTTTTTACCCTGCTAAAAATACAAATGCTTGAAAAATGTTTTTGAAAACTTAACAATAGTTAATAAATGCTTTTAGTTTTTGAAAACACTTTTCCTTCTTGAGCTATATAGAGAGAAATAAAAGCAAAACCTGAAAAGACGATTGTTACCAATGAATATTTAAACCCCACAATCTGAAAGAACACAGAAAAATACATTTGTTGGAACAAATCAGTTGCTAGAACATAACATATGTATTAGATTGTCAGTGTAGATTCAAGCATCCCATAGTTTACATGATATTCATTCTGTTATTTCCTCTGTATGGCATTATCTGTACGTCTTCAATTCCTAGCACAGTTTCTGACATAAAGTTGTTTTAAAATGTTGTATTAAATTAACTCAACTAAGGCAGGCACTAATTATTGTTAGGAAATTTTACACCTACATTAAAATACAATTAACATGTTTTGATATTTATGTTGTAGTAATTATTCAGCTAAAATACATCTTTAAACAAATAAACATAACTCAGAGTAATCATTAAAGAAACCATTTTATTTTGGCAGTAACATAATCAGTAGAAAAGAAGTTATGCTACATTTGTGCAGTTATTTTGGGCCCAGTCAGGCCTTGTATAGAATCAAGACACAGGTCCAGGGTAGTGGCTCATACCTGTAATCCTAGAACTTAGGGAGATCAAGGAGGGTGGATCCCTTGAAATCAGGAGTTCAAGACTAGCCTGGTCAACATGGTGAAATCCCGTCTCTACTAAAAATACAAAAATTTCTTAAAAATACAAAATATTAGCAGGGCACGGTGGCACTTGCCTGTTATTCCAGGTACTCTGGAGTCTGAGGCAGGAGAATCTCCTGAACCCAGGAGGCAGAAGTTGCAGCAAGCTGAGCCCTTGCCACTGCACTGCAGCCAGGGTGACAGAGTGAGACTCTGTCTCAAAACATTTAAAATAATAATAGTAATAATTAAAACACAGGACTGGGCTGGAGATGCTATAAAAATTTATGAATGTTCCAGCCACATTAAAAATCACCCAAACAAGAGTACCTGGCACATAGAAACAAACACTAATTCAGTTTTGAATTTAGCAGTTAAATAAAATGGTTACAAGTTTGTGCATTCATATAGTCATCAAGAAATGACTCTTAGGGAACATATTGTTGGATAGGTATCCATTACAGATGCCCTCAGTCTTGCTTTTGAAAAGTTTCCCTAGAAAGAAAATATAGAAGATGGAAAGTAATTTTTTTTCTTTGAGACATTTTTTTTTTTTTTTGAGACAGTCTCTCTACAGTGCAGTGGCATGATCTCGGCTCACTGCAACCTCTGCCTGCCTGGTTCAAGTAACTCTCTTGCCTCAGCCTCCCGAGTAGCTGGGACTACAGAGGCATACCACCATGTCCAGCTAATTTTTATACTTTTAGTAGAGAGGGATTTCACTATGTTGTTCAGAATGGTCTCAATCTCTTGACTTCATGATCCATCTGCCTCAGTCTCCCAAAGTGCTGGGATTACAGGCATAAGCCACCGTGCCCAGCCAGAGGGTATTTTTAGTAGTAACAATTGAAATGTGTCAAACCAAAAACTTAGGTAATAATCATGTGTCATTATTTTTAGTGACATGGTTTGTAGAAATCCAAAATTTATAAATATATTATGCATTTAGTAAACACAATTCATGAAAAAATTACTGTACATAAGCTTGATGATGAGCTTTCATCAAGTGGCCACTTATGAAATTCCCTGGTAAAGCCAAACATTTCGATCCTCAGTCACCTCCACTGGCTGTTGGATATATTTGACTTAACATTTACCCTTTATTCAACGTTATTAGACATATTCTGAAAATTCTGGATATCCTGACAACAAAATTATAGGAGTTAACTAAAAACAGAATGACTCCATGTAGATTTTGAACCATGAGCCATCTTTATTCTCAGCTTCTCAACTCAAGTGATTATATCGCAAATTTTACTATACCAACTTTCAAACATTTTAGAATACCTCCTGGTGTTATCATCAATCTAAGTTCAATATTTCAGTTAGTGACTCAGTTTTAGACTGGTTGAACAAATTGTTCATTTGTAAATAAATCTCTGTATTTATATGTCTTAAATTTTATGACTCTACTTTGAATGCTAACAGTTAAAAAATACAATTAAAGATAACCAACATTGAACAAAACCTTATGAAACACAATGTGATATTAAAAAATGAAGCTACATGAGAGGAAAACCTCTCTCTCATATACTTAATATATCCTATATAAATGATGCTTGGGAAATTTTCGAGAGTGGATACAGTATGACAATGCCTATAACTGGCATCAATGTCTTGACTGAGAATGACAATCAAACTCATCAAGTACAATAGACTTACTCAGTTCATAAGTCATAAAGGCCACATAGCTTTGAAAAGAAAAAAGCAAAAAAGTATGGAACAAGAAACCATACAATGTGCACATTTTAAATATAGTATCTTATGTCTGAGTAATTCTGCCCTTGGAACTTGCAAAGATTCAATGGTCTAGGCTGAAAATTTGAGGAAAACCTCAATTCAGAGAAGTCATCAGATTGTTTATCTGGGCCCTTCAGAAATCCATGACAAACACCCATTCTTCAGACTCATCAGAAACCCATCAACTGGTTGCTCTTTACTTAATAACTGTCTGAAGTGAGTCTTAGTGCTTGGTCTGGTACAGCTGGCCTCACCAGATATTCAAATTGTTAGATAAACAAGTAACAATGTCTTCAATTATATGTTGCAAGAAGAACTGAGCAAGCCAACTCTTCACAGACCCCCAAGCTAGAGGACAGATCATAGATTCAGGTATTAACCCTTTCTTCAAATGTTGAGCATCAATGTAGGTTATACAATAAGGCTTAATTGAGTAAATGAAAATCATTTAAAAATGAGAACACAGGGATACAGGGAGGGGAACATCACACACCAGGGCCTGGGGTTTGGGGGCTGGGGCAGGAATAGCAGGGGTTAGGGGTATTGGGGAGGGATAGCATTAGGAGAAATACCAAATGTAGATGACAGGGCGATGTATGCAGCAAACCACAACCATGGCAAGTGTATACCTATGTAACAAACCGGCATGATCTGCACATGTACCCCAGAACTTAAAGTATAATAAATACATTAAAAAATTAAAAAATGAAAACCAAAAACAAACAAAAAAGTTTTCCTATTAATAACATATTTGTTGAGAACACAAATTTGTAATGAATAATTTCTTTTTTAATATTGCTAAATGTATTCACTTTAATGTAATACAGTGATCATAACACAATCATTAATTTAGAATTCATTTTAAAATGTTTGATATGAAATGTCTCTTAAATGAATATACTGCTTCAAAATAAATTCAATTCACCTTACTTTAGTAGTTTCTAGTTTCTTAAGAAGACTAACTTTAGCTCTCTATACCATTTTGGTTTTCTAATTATGTTTTTGGTGAAAGCATTTTATAAACACTTTTTGATTTACAGATACTTAATTGATTAGATATTTAATGGTTGAACTTTCATATACCTTCTTTTTTCTGACTCATAATTGGATTAAAATGTACTAACTTAAACTTTTCAAGGTTTTAGAAATAAATATTATTTGCTTATTATTTCCAGGACATTTGATACACAAAAAAGTGGAATCCTTGTTTAAAAGCACATTGCAGTGATGTTGTAAAAATATATATGTAAATCTGCATGCTTTCCAAATTTGTGGTTCTTGAATACATGAATACTTCTTAATGCATGTATGGCATTCATATTACTATATCTTTATGTAATGTGAGAAAACAATACATGTTTAAATTCCAAAACTCTAATATATGAGTTTTCATTATTATAATTGACAATTTAAAGATTTAACTGCCTGCTTTTTTAATTTGTCTTTACCATTTGGTACTACAGTGATATAAAAATTTAAAAAGCATATCAGAAAAATATTAATTTTGCATTTTAAATATTTAAATTATATTATGTAATGGTTTTAATTTAACATGAAAGAACATTTTATCTACACAGATTACGCATTGTAAGTTGCTTTTTTAATTTAAATTTTATTTGTGTATGATTACTTAACAAATTCTTATTAAACAAAACATTTATAAAAGATCATTTATCATTTACAATAGGTAACATAAAGATGAGTAGACTTTCATATCTGTTCTCCACGATCATATACCCTAGTGGTCATAATAACCAGATAACACAAATAAGAATATTGGAAAGTGGCTTCAAAAGCTGTAAGACTGTCAAAATTCAAAGAAAGAAAGGAAGAAGGAAGATGGCATTTAAGTCAGGTTTTAAATGCAAGTCAAAATTCACAATGAGAGGATATTAAAATAGTGAGGAGGGAAACCACATGGTGTGTTCTAGGAATGATGAGCAAGTCGGATTGGCCGCATCATTTAACATATATTGAGAAACAGTGTGAGAAAAGACTGCAATATATAGCTTATGGAGAAATTTGAATAATCAGATCAAATTAAAAGACATTATTGGCCATAATATAAAGTTGTCAAAAATCTGAGTAGAGAAATTTAATAAAGTTTCTTAGATTTAGGATTATTAATCTGACATACATATTTAAAAGAAATCTGAGAACAAATTTTCTAGAAATAATTAAAAGTATTAGCAAAAGGTCCCTGAGAGAGATAAGAGGGGTAGGAGTAGTTTAAGGTAATGGCCTGGGAGAGAGAAATACTTTGGACTTAAACATTATGGCCCTTAGAAATGAATATCTTCTCTTTACAAAAAATGTTTATTTCACTTTCCATAGCATAAACTATGGCAGGGACTGTATGTTTTAACCCCCTTTTCTGTAAGAGAGAGCTAAAAGTTTAAAGAGAGCCAAAGACATGCAAGGAGATATGAAAGTGAAATTATTAGGACAAGTGAGAAAGAGGCAAATTTACCTTCTCCAACTTTTTCCTGTACTACCTGAAAGTACAGGAACTTAGAGATGTTGGAAATTAAAGATGAAAGAAGCCCTGTTTCCTAACTTACCACATGGAAGGGTAACTCCTGAAAACCTGCAAAAGGAATGAAGTGTGATGTTACCAAGTCTCTCTCTCTAAGGTTCGGGATTTTTGCAACCGGCTTTTCCCTATTTATTAACACTGATACCACCTACAACATCATATATATATTTTATTATTTTAGTGTTTAAGCAACAGTCAAGGAGCATTCCTTTCTATTATGTAGTAAAAGGAATCAGGGCTCTTTATAAAAATGCTGAGGCTAAGCAGATGGAAGAATATCTCCAGGATGAATCTGGAACATCTAGTGTCAGAGAGTAACAAAGTACTCAACACAGTTACTCCCACACAAACATGGAAGGAATATATCAAAGGAACGCAGAAGCCAACTGAAAGTATTCTCAAAAGTCCAATCTGGACCAAATCGAGCAACAAAATAAATTAAAAGGTACTGGATTAGAACCCAAAGTAAAAAATAAATATCCATGAACCCAAACCATGTATGTAGATATTTCACCCTCAAAAAGCTGGAGCATAAATATTTACTTTTAAAGTGTGTCGACAGTGACTTATCTCCAAAAAGTATGGTATATAAGGCAGAAAAAGAGTAACTTTAAGGTGAAGAAACCTGACTGATATGGCTTGGCTGTGTCACCACTGAAATCTCATCTTGAATTGTAGCTCCCATAATTCCCATGTGTCATGGGTGGGACCCAGTAGAAGGTAATTGAATCATGGGGGCAGGTATTTCTCATGCTGTTCTCATGATAGTAAGACTCATGAGATCTGATGGTTTTATAAAGGAGAGTTCCCCTTGCCTGCCACCATATAAGATGTGACTTTGTACTTTCTTGCCTTCTTCCATGATGGGGAGGCCTCCCTAGCCATGTGGAATTGGGAATCAAATAAATCTCTTTCCTTTATAAATTACTCAGATTTGGGCATGTCTTTATTAGCTGTGTGAGAACAGACTACTACACTGGCAAATTCTATTTTAGCCAGGTGATTAAGGTTAATATCAATATCAACAGTGGTAAGTAGATTTGATAATATGTACTCTTTGTATGAAGTGATAAAATGGTACTTCATTGTAGTGATTTTTATTAGAAACCCATGTTCTCAGTCTAATAATGCAAAAAAAAATCAAATTTCAGTTGAAGGTTATTATACAAAATACTTCACTAGTATTTCTCAAAACTGTCAAGGTCATCAAAAATAAGAAAAGCTTGATAAACTATCAAAACCAAGAAATACGATGTGACATGGTGAAATATGACAACTAAATGTAATGTGGGATCTTGGATGGAATCTTGGAACAAAAAAAATGACATTAGCTAAAAATTAATGAAACCTGAATAAATTATGTGGGTAATTTAATAACATTTTATCAATATTGACTCACTCATTTTGGCAAGTATACCATAATAAGATATTAATAATATAAGAAACTTGATGAGGAGTATGTAGGATTTCTCTGCCCTATATTCACACATTTTCTATAAATCAAAAGCTATTCTAAAAGTTTATTTAAAAAGATAATAATCACTCAGAAGGTAGTCATAGACCACAACTACACTTTTGAAAGAATTTATCCCAGAAAGCAGAATAAGCGACAAATCAATATATTTTCCCTTCATCAGAACGAAGGTAATTTGGGTCTCTCATATTTCTGTACTTTTTATGAATGGGATAGTCATTTTCCTTTTTCCCACGCTATCTTTCCAAAGGTGTTCACATAGAAAACTGTGTATACATCATACATTTCTATCACACACAGCCTTGAGAGGTAGAATTAATGGTAGGTTCATTTACTTCCCATTACAAAAGATCCATATTCCCTCAGCTCATGTTTCCTCTCCTGCAACACAACTCATTGCATGTGAAGGCGGTACAAAGAGGCTTCATGTTTCCCTGAGACAAATGACTCAGAGTACAGACACACACAGACACAATACTAACATTCTAAAAACTAGTGCTATAAATATTAAACTGTCTTTCATTTAATCTGTGATCCAGAAATCTTATCTATTCTACCTGCATTCACAAAACGAGCTACACTAAACTGTTTGCAAGTAGGGTGACATCTCAGATACAAATGAATGTGTCTCTCATTCATGTCTTTTCCAAAGGGGACTTTTTGTTGCAGACATCACTGATGTATATTGAGTGTCTTAGCTAATTTTCTTTTAGTTCATATATTTTTAAGACGTGGTATGCATATGTAGATATAATAAAGAAATATGTATGTTAAGATCTAATGCAGTGTCGTTTTCTTCAGATGTGGTCTGTTGTGTGCATGGGAAGAAGAGCATGCAGAAATATTTTGTGGCTTTACATTCAGACTTTGGCCCAGGTGCAGTATAGTTTATCCCTGGAAAATAACAGTGAGGACAAGGAATATGTTTCTAGCCCTCTTGAATCTAGGCATGACTATGTAACAAATGAATGTGAAAAGGCATGATGTGCAATTTTCTGGGCAATCTTCCCTGCTATCAAAGTGATATAATGTTAGAAGGAGTAGACCTGGCTGTTACTGGCTTTGAAGATGGTGGAGGAGGCCACAAGCAAAATAAGGAATGCATACAACTTCTAGAAAATGTAAAGGGCAGGCAAACAAATTATCTGCGGTATCTGTAAAAAGGAACACTGCTCTTTACAGGTACAGGTAAAAAAAAAAATTCAGGCACTGCTGGCACCTGGATTTTCATCTAGTCAGTCTCGTTTCAGATTACTGTTACCAGACCTTAAGGTAGTAAATTTGCATGGTTTTGGAGAACCAAGTGTGTGTTAATTTGTTACAGCAGTCACAGAAATTTGAAACAGTAGTCATTCATGCAGAGGTGTTATTTTAAACCAAAAGAAAGTAAAAGATCAGCAAGAAAGAGAATTTAAAAAGAAAAAAGAGACAACATAATTAAAAGGAAGGGGAAATGTAATCCACAGAACAGTTCTTTAAGAGCACTTATGCTTTGCATCAAGATATGGAGAAGAAAGAGAGGGGATGTCAACTATAAGAAAGACGAAGACCTTGTTCAAAAATAGTGGGAAAATGGTTAAACCATAATGTAAACAATGTTATACAATTGTTCCATGGTATCTCAACCTGTCATTTTTTATCTAGTATTTAAGGTCATACTATTGAAAATAGATATTCTCTAGGTTCTGGGTAAATGGTGCTTTGTGGCTCTGGTTCATCACTTGACATATATGTGACACCTACCAGCTACTAAAAAACCCTTTCACCATCCTTCTGACCAATGCATCATTGCTTGATTAAGAGTAGGGAATTTGAAACAGACAACTCCTTACTCTCTCCTTAAGTCCACAACTCTAACCAAGGGAAGATGGGCAATGCCGAAGGGACGATCTACATCTGCGAAGCTTTGGATAACTGGAGGGGTCAGTTGGTAAATGAGAGGCTCACACCTGAGAAGTCAACCTCCCTGTGGCTAGATGTTTTCTGTTTGTGGAGAAGGATGCAGAGAAAGGAATACCTCTGAATGTCACTACCCAAAACTCAAGGTAAATAGAGAATGGAGTACACTCCTAAAAAAAGGAATGTAAATAGAGTGCCAACTGTAACTTCTACATCAGCCCAGGGGATTATGGTCTGACTGTGGTCTGGCATGTGGCTCTGTAGTCCTCTGTCTAAGCGACACCTTTCCTTATTCTACATTTTTACAGTAACTACAGAACTGAAGCATTGATACTTAAGATGTCAGATCCCAGGCTGGGCCTGGTGGTGTGTGACTATAGTACCAGCTCAGGAAACTGAGGCAAAAGGATCACTTAAGTCTAGAGTTCAAGGCTATAATGCACCATGAGTGCACCATGAATAGCATGGCACCCTACCCTGGGCAACATAGCTAGACCTAGTCTCTTAAAATACATAAAATAAAATACGACACCACACATTCATGATTAGTACAAATATTTGATAAAATTAGAAACAAATTTTGACTTAATGTCTATCAGGAAGCTTGCTATTGGTAGCTACTAATGTACTATTGATTGGGATCATAAACGGGAATAGGAAACAAGACAAAATTATGAAAACCAAAAGGAAGGAATTAAAAAAAAAACCTCTATTTTAGCTTTTGATTAAGCTATATCTGACTATATATAATTTCAGAGAGAACCGGAGCTGTATCCATGGTTATTAACATCAAGGAAAAGAGCATTTATTTAAGCCATTCTAGAGTTTAATAAAAGCAAATGCCAATCTTTTCTGCATGGATGTGTGTATAGAAAATTATTAAGGCTTTATACATGTTCCTGATGGCATACACACACAAATAACCCAAAATCTATGATTTTACTTAAATAATTTTGATCTGTTTATGATTGATAAGAATGTTTTCTGGCAAGTTTTTAATGTCACAGATGTAGTTTTCTTCGTTAAGAATTTTATTGAAAGCACATGAAAAAAATAGGACAAGTTTCGTTGACCCTCACATCTTCACAAGACAGACCATAGATGCTCCATGGCTTATATTTTCTTAGTGGTATAGTTCATAATTTTATTTTAATTTTAGTTATTTTACTTAACTAAATAATTCCTAGTAACTCTTCAAAATAATTTTGTTGGTATATTTACTTTGTCTCAAAGATAGATGAAAACAAAGACACCATTTTAAAGTCAATCTCTCTGGGTTAGGAAGCATATTTTAATAATACTCTCATAACTTATTAGCGGTTTAAAGCCTATATTTTCAAATACTGATTTAAAGTATCAATAATATTTAATATAGTAAAACAAAGCATTAATATTAAAGAATACAAAGGAAGGTGGGGAAAACTATCGTGATTTTTAAAATATCAGTTTGTTGGTTAATTTGTTATTTCCATTAACCAAAAAGTTACAAAGTATCTTTTGTCTGTCAGGATTGGGCTAATTACACTTCACAGGAGATTTCTCATTTAATATTAACTGACATGTGACTAATGAATACATTGTGAATAAATTAATTGTTGCATGTTTATCTTTGAATCATTAGTATACACAATTTACTTCTTGAAGAAAACTTAAAATGCGACATGGAAAAAAAATACAGGAATCCTTGTTTAGATCACAGCTTTAACACATATTTGCTATATGATCTTAGGTAAGCTATTTAATCTCTCCTGGAAATCAACATTGTATAATTTTTTTAGATTTTGGGTTCTGTATTCATCTACATTCATTTCCTACCTGAATAAATACAGAGAAGTGTCAAAATACCCTTTTAAATCCTTCATTTTCTCACCAATAATAGAAAAATGATATTACTTCCCTGTTACAGTATATGTGAAGACTAAATGAATGGATTCATAAAAAGCATTTCAAAGAGAAAACTTCCTTCAACTTCAACAAGTATTAGTTAAATATTATTGCTATGATGTGGGTGTGTGACCTCTCCACATCTCATGTTGAAATGTGTTCCCCTATGTTGGAAGTGGGGCCTAGTAGGAAGTATGGGATCATGGGAGTCAATCTCTCATGCCTGACTTGGTATTGTCTTCATAGTAAACAGTAAGTTCTCCCTCAGGGTTCATGTGAAATTTGTTTTTTTTTATAAAAGCATGGAACCTCTTCCCTCTCTCTTACTTCCTTTCTCACCATAATGTGTCTGCTCCCACTTGGCCTTTAGCCATGACTGTAAGCTCCCTGAGGTCTCAAGGGAAGCTGAGTTGATGCTGGTGCCTTGCTTCCTGTAGAATCATGAGCCAACTAAATCTCTTTTCTTTATAAATTACCCAACCTTTGGTATTTCTTTACAGCAATGCAAAAATGAACTAACACAATTCAATATGCACAGTCTACAGGTGGAATTTCATCTGTTTATGACCTTTAAGATCTCTTTTATGAAGACCGTTATGGTTACATTAGTCCCACTTAGATATCCAGGATATTTATCCCATTTCAAAAGATCCTTAACTTAATCACATCAGCAAAGCTCTTTTTGGCTTGTAGGAAATATAATTATATCTTTTGGGGATTGTGATATGAACATCTTGGGGGCCATATTTCTTTCTGTTAAAGAAATTAATAAAAACAATACAAAATAAAAGGAGGAAGAAAAATCAGATTTACAAGTTTTCTTTTTATTGAATTAAGAGAAAGTTGTAATAATTTTCAACTCTAATGGAAAAATGACAAAACTAAGTTTTTCACGAATTTGTCAATTTTTTAAAAAGTATTTGTTATGACCTACTTTTATAGAATAAAAAAAAAACAGTGTTTACAATATTGTTAAACTTGACCCACACTTGGATAAGGTTTACTGAGTAAAAAAAAAAAAATCAGTTCTATGTCATGCATTGAGATAATTTTTTAAAAAATATATAAAATCATTTTCCAACTGAAAAATTGAAGACCCACAGTTAGGAAAGCAATAATTTTTAAGTTAAAAAAAGCATTTATAGAAATAGTGGAGGTATGAGTGTAAATATCCCACTCAAATGAATCAAAAGATTACTTTAAAATACAGCTATGTCCTTTGGAATTTCTCCAGAACTCATTTGTTTTAACCAATCCAATTTCCAAATGTGCCATCTAATAAAAAGGAAAGTTAAATGATCTGCCAAGGTGTGTCTCATGAGTGAAGAAAACTACATTTTATTGAAAATAAATAACAAAACAAAAGCTATAAAAAGAGAAGAATGGAGTAAAACAAGCAAAAATTCTGAAATAGAGAATATATGCAACCAGTAGATAAATGGACCAATGAAAAAAATAAAAATAAAATGAGATTAGTGCTGATAGGATCAGTACCACATAAATTGAATCAGTGCTGATAAAATATTTTGCTTAAGATGAGCAAAAGTTTACTCAACCTTGCCTTTTGATATCTTATGAACACAGGTAGTACATTTTGGAAAGAAAAGAGTATATTTTGCTCTAATTTCAAAATGTTTTAAATATTACTTGAGTCACCCTAGAAGGAAGTTTTCTTATCTCTGCACCTGTATCTTTCTTTTATTTCTTTGGATACCAAAACATTGTTCCTGTTTTCATAGTTAATTCCATCAAATCATAACAAAAAGTTTTAGTATCATTATTCTTGGTTTTATGATTTTATCATTCCTCCCACACTCTTAGTGATTAGGTTTTTTTCTATTTCATTTGTATACTTTCAAACACAGCAATGATGTATGTTCAGCTCTCTGGGTACTATCTCAGTAACTTGAGATGATATACAACATTTTTGTCATAATTATTGTAAAACCCAAATCATTCATCACAGTGTCTGACACAAATGCAATATTATTAAAAAATGATTGCTTAGGATGCATAGAATTAATGCTTAAAATAATTAATAAAGATCTTACCATTTTCTTATTTTATTTTATTTTATTTTTTATTGCATTTAAGGTTTTGGGGTACATGTGAAGAACATGCAAGATAGTTGCATAGGAATACATGTAGCAGTGTGATTTGCTGCCTTCCTCCCCTTCACCTATATCTGGCATTTCTCCCCATGCTATCTCTCCCCAACTCCCCACCCACCACTGTCCCTCTACTATTGCCCCAACAGACCTCAGTGTGTAGTGCTCTTCTCCCTGTGTCCATGTGTTCTCATTGTTCAACACCCACCTATGAATAAGAACATGCAGTACTTCATTTTCTGTTCTTGTGTCAGTATGCTGAGAATGATGGTCTCCAGTTTCATCCATGTCCCTACAAGGACAGGTACTCATCATTTTTGATGGCTGCATAATATTCCATGGTGTATATGTGCCATAATTTCCCTGTCCAGTCTATAATTGATGGGCATTTGGGTTGGTTCCAGGTCTTTGCTATTGTAAACAGTGTTGCAACAAACATTCGTGTGCATATGTCCTTATAGTGGAATGATTTATAATCCTTTGGATATATACTCAGTAATGGGGTTACTGGGTCAAATGGAATTTCTATTTCTAGGTCCTTGAGGAATCGCCACACTGTCTTCCACAATGGTTGAACTAATTTACACTCCCACCAGCAGTGTAAAAGTGTTCTTATTTCTCTACATCCTCTCCAGCATCTGTTGTCTCCAGATTTTTTAATGATTGCCATTCTTACTGGCGTGAGATGGTATCTCAATGTAGTTTTGATTTGCATTTCTCTAATGACCCGTGATGATGAGCATTTTTTCATATGTTTGTTGGCCTCGTGTATGTCTTCTTTTGTAAAGTGTCTGTTCCTATCCTTTGCCCACTTTTGAATGGGCTTTTTTGTTTTTTTTTTTTTTCCTTGTAAATCTGTTTTAGTTCTTTGTAGATTTTGGATATCAGCCCTTTGTCAGATGGGTAAACTGCAAAAATTTTGTCCCATTCTGTTGGTTGCTGATTCACTCTAACGACAGTTTCTTTTGCTGTGCAGAAGCCGTGGAGTTTGATTAGGTCCCATTTGTCTATTTTGGCTTTTCTTGCCAATGCTTTTGGTGCTTTGGTCATGAAGTCCTTGCCTACTCCTTTGTCCTGAATGGTTTTGCCTAGAGTTTCTTCTAGGGTTTTTATGGTGTTAGGTCTTATGTTTAAGACTTTAATCCATCTGGAGTTAATTTTAGTGTAAGGTGTCAGGAAGGCGTTCAGTTTCTGCTTTCTGCACATGGCTAGCCTGTTTTCCCAACACCACTTATTAAACAGGGAATCCTTTCCCCATTGCTTGTTTTTGTCAGGTTTATCAATGATTGTATGCTTGTAGATATTTTGTGTTCCCTCCAATGCCTCTGTTCGGTTCCATTGGTCTATATCTCTGTTTTGGTACCAGTACCATGCTGTTTTGATTACTGTTGTGTTTTAGTACAGTTTGAAGTCCAGTAGTGTGATGCCTCCCACTGTGTCCTTTTGCTTAGAATTGACTTGGCTATGAGGGCTCCCTTTTGGTTCCATATGAAGTTTAAGGTGTTTTTTTTTCCAGTTCTGTGAAGAAGGTCACTGGTAGCTTGATGGGGATAGTGCTGACTTTATAAATTACTTTGGGCAGTATGGCCATTTTCATGATATTGATTCTTCTTAACCATAAACATGGAATGTTTCTCCGTTTGTGTCCTCTCTTATTTCATTGAGCAGTGGTTTGTAGTTCTCCTTAAAGAGGTCCTTTACATTCCTTGTGAGTTGTATTCCAAGGTATTTTATTCTCTTTGTAGCAATTGTGAATGGCAGTTTGTTCTTAATTTGGCTCTCTTTAAGTCTGTTATTGGTGTATAGGAATGCTTGTGATTTTTGCACATTGACTTTGTATCCTGAGACTTTGCTGAAGTTGCTTATCAGTTTCAGGAGATTTTGGGCTGAGATGATGGGGTCTTCTAGTTATACTATCATGTCGTCTGCAAATAGAGACAATTTGGCTTCCTTTTGTCCTATTTGAATACCCTTTATTTCTTTTTCTTGCCCGATTGCTCTGGCTAGAATTTCCAGTAATATATTGAATAGGAGTGATGAGAGAGGGCATCCTTGTCTACTGCCAGATTTCAAAGGGAATGCTTCCAGTTTTTGCCCATTCAGTATGATATTGGCTGTTGGTTTCTCATAAATAGCTTTTATTATTTTGAGATATGTTTCATCAATACCTAGTTTATTGAGGGTTTTTAGCATAAAGGGCTGTTGAATTTTGTCAAAGGCCTTTTCTGCATCAATTGAGATAATCATGTGGTTTTTGTCTTTGGTTCTGTTTATGTGATGTATTAGTTTTATAGACTTGCGTATGTTGAACCAGCCTTGCATCCCCAGGATAAATCTTACTTGATCATGGTGGATAAGCTTTTTGATGTGCTGTTGCAATTGTCTTGCCAGTATTTTATTGAAGATTTTTGGGTCTATGTTTATCATGGATATTGGCCTGAAGTTTTCTTTTCTCATTGAGTCTCTGTTGGGTTTTGGTATCAGGATGTTGGTCTCATAAAATGATTTGGGAAGATTCCCTCTTTTGGGATTTCTTGGAATAGTTTCAGAAGGAATGGTACCAGCTCCTCTTTGTGTGTCTGGTGGAATTTGGCTGTGAACCCAACTGGACCTGGGCTTTTTTGTGTGGTAGGCTCTTAATTGCTGCCTCAACTTCAGATCTTGTTATTGGTCTATTCAGGGTTTCGACTTCTTTCTGGTTTAGGCTTGGGAGGAGGCAAGTGTCCAGGAATTTATCCATTTCTTCCAGGTTTACTAGTTTATGTGCATAGAGTTGTTTGTAATAATCTCTGATGATGGTTTGAATTTCTGTGGAATCTGTGGTGATATTCCCTTTATCCTTTTTATTGCATCTGTTAGGTTATTCTCTCTTTTCTTTTTTATTAACCTCCTGGCTAGTTGTATGTCTGTTTTGTTGATCTTTTTGAAAAATCTGCTTCTGGATTTATTAATTTTTTGAAGGTTTTTTTGTGTTTCTATCTCCTTCAGTTCTGCTCTGATCTTAGTTATTTCTTGTCTTCTGCTAGGTTTTGAGTTTTTTTGATATTGCTCCTCTAACTCTTTCGATTTTGATGATAGGGTGTCAGTGTTGGATCTCTCCTTGCTTCTCATGTGGGCACTTATTGCTATATATTTTTCTCTAAAGACTGCTTTAAATGTGTCCCAGAGATACTGGTATGTCGTGTCATCATTCTCCCTGGTTTCAAAGAACAACTTTATTTCTGCCTTCATTTCATTGTTTATCCAGTCAATATTCAAGAGCCAGTTGTTCAGTTTCCACAGACCATGTGGGGGTCTGTGTTCATTTCTAAATTCTGAGTTCTAACTTGATTGCACTGTGGTCTGAGAGAATGTTTGTTATGATTTCCGTTCTTTTGCATTTGCTGAGGAGTAATTTACTTCCAATTATGTGGTCAATTTTAGAGTAGGTGTGATGTGGTGCTGAGAAGAATGTATATTCTGTGGATTTGGGTTGAAGAGTTCTGTAAATGTCTATCAGGTTTGCTTGTTCCAGGTCTGAGTTCAAGTCCTGGATATCCTAGTTAATTTTCTGTCTCGTTGATCTGTCTAATATTGACAATGGGGTGTCAAAGTCTTCCACTATTATTGTGTGGACACTTTAATAAAGATCTTACCTTTTTCTACAAATAAAATGCTAGAAACATGTAAGTGTTATGAACAATAGTAGAGGTATTAGATAAGGATGTGTTCTATAATACCTTTAGATGCTAATTTAGTAATAACTTCATAATAATCTCAAATTATCAAGTATATCTAGACTTTCAGTCTCTTATTTTGTGAGGTGAAATACAGTCAAAATTAAAAAGAAATCTCACATAAAATGAATGCATTTATTCATATAAATAGATTATGCAGATAAATAAAAATCTATTTAATTAGCTTTTATAATGTTCCAGTGCTAGTCATTAATTGTGCTAATACTTTATACATAATTCTATGTTATTTAATTTTAAAAACACTTGTGAATAATAGTTACCCTAACCATTTTTCAAATTAGGATTACATGAATTAAGTCTTACATTTAGAAGTGACAAAATGAGAATTTAATCAAGTCCTGTCCAAGTCCAAAATTATGTCTTCTCATCACACTAGTTTTGCTATGTCCTTTACTCATTAAAATTTTCAGAAGAACTACAAGATTCTGTCTGAATCCTTACTCTCCAAACTGACACCCATAATATGTCAACTACTTAGAAGCACTGTATTAGTCTATTCTTGCACTACTATAAAAAACTGATGAGACTGGGTAATTTATAAAGGAAAGAGGTTTAATTGACTCATAGTTCAGCAGAGCTAAGAAGGACTCAGGAAACTTACAATCATGACTCAAGTGGAAGTAAATGTGTCCTTCTTCAATGGCAGCAATAAGGAGAAGTGTGAAGCAAATGGAGAAAAGCTCTTTATAAAACATCAGATGTCAGGAGAACTCACTCACTATCATGAGAACAGCTGCATGTGGGTAACCATCCTCATGATTCAGTTACATACCACCAGGTCCCTCCCACAATGTGTGTGGTTTATGGGAACTATAAATTAAGCTGAGATTTGAGTGGGGACACAGCTAAATCATATAAAACACCCTTTACATTGTTTTCCAAAATTGTCAAGGACTATGTGTTATGTCTAAACAGTGTATAAAATAAGAACACTTTTGGATTCCAAGATCTATATCCAAAGCATCATTTCTTCCTTTTAGTTTACTATATATTATGAAATTCTTTAAAAAGAAAAACTTGGCTGGAATAAACTTTTAAAAAATTTTCTATTTTATTTTGAGACAGGGTCACAGCTCTGGTAATCAGGGTGGAGGGCAGTGACACCTTGACTTCTTGGGCTCAAGTGATTCTCCCACCTCAGCTTCCAAAGTAGCTGGAAACACAGTCATGCACCATCATACTAGCTACTATTTGTATTTTTGTCAAAGGGATTTTGCCATGATGTCCAGGCTGGTCTTGAATTCCTGGGCTCAAGCAATCCTCCCACCTCAGCCTCCCACAGTGTTAGGATTAAAGGCATAAGCCACTACACCCCATTTTTCTTGATATGCTCTTCTTACTGCATCTAGTCTCTGCGATTCCTAGGAATCTTAGAGAATGTGGATTTTATTTTTATTATAGATTGAGTTCTTGAATGTAACTTCCTAACACATATTACCCACAGCCATTATTATATTCTTCCACTGCCTATAACAATGAACTGGGTGAAAATTCTTTCTCATTTACCAGAACATTCTTTGCCTGTGTTCTTTTACCAACTGCATTCTCTCTCTAGGAAGTAGATCTCCAAGAAATGAATATTTTTGAGCTGTTGGAGTGAGAGGGATGCAGTAAGTCGTTACAACCATGTAATATAAGAAAAACTCCATATTTTTCTGATTATTCCTAGGTCACAGATGAGGATTCCAAGATTTGCTCTAGCTATGTTAATTAGATAATATTAAGAAAGAAACTGTCAAATATATTGTGAATTCTCTTGTAACTTTCTTAGGTAAATATTGATGTTCCCTTTTCTGTGTTGCTATTGCAAATTTCACTGGTCTTAATATAATTATAATCTTGTCCAATGGCATTTAATTATCTCCTTTCATAGGAAGGTTAGAAACTTGAAAGAAGATCTCTGTCACATTCCTGTCTTTGACAATGAGAAAGACTTTGCATATTATACCTGATCAACATGAGAATTAATGAATACTTCTAATTATGAAAAGATTCAAGGTATGGATTTCTAATCTTAAAATTTATGAAAAATTGAATCACATATTAGTTTTGAGAAAAACTCAAGAAAAATCAAATCCCAAAAGCTCATCAGTGTCTGAAATAATCATGTTTTGTTTTACAATATCTAAAACAACTCATTTATTAGATTTTCAAAGAAATGCAAAATAAGCAATTCATCTTTTCTAAATCCTTTCTGAAGTTGAAAATAAACCCTATTCTATTAAATTGCTGAATGAATTATCTAGATGCTTACCTGATTATTAAACTAGAGTAAATGCATTTCAGAAGTTTTTACAATGAGTTTTAATATCACATTAAAGATTTACTGAAAACCAAGCACTTAATACAAGTAAATAAATTTGATAAATAGAACCTATGTGTTTTAAGCCAAATAATTGAGAAGATGTTTATGTATCATAAAATGGAATTTTAAAACGAAATAAAAGTGACTGTGGAGTAAAATGTGAGTATAAATATATGATCTTATGGATATTATAATTTCTCTAAAATCAAAAACAGATATTAAACAACCGTATAATTATACAAAGAATGAAAAAGCTGCAACCAACTTGATAGATAAAACCAGTAGTTATACATTTCAAATATACTTCTCTATAAAGTATTCCTGAATATCCCTGCTTTAACAGGAGCAAGCATAAATATAAGCAAAAGCCAACCTCAGACTTTTAAAACATTTCCTTTAAATTTTTGCATACTATTCACTATTACTAGCTGTGTAAGACACATTTTTTTTTTTAAATTTTTTATTGGATTATAGGTTTTGGGGTACATGAGCAGAGCATGCAAGACAGTTGCGTAGGTTAACTCCAGATGGATTAAAGACTTAAACATAAGACCTGGCACCATAAAAACCCTAGAAGGAAATCTAGGCAAAACTATCCAGGACATAGGAGTAGGCAAGGACTTCATGAACAAAACACCAAGAGCATTGGCAACAAAAGCCAAAATAGACAAATGGGACCTAATCAAACTCCACAGCTTCTGCACGGCAAAAGAAACAGTCACTAGAGTGGATCGGCAACCAACAGAATGGGAAAAAATTTTCGCAGTCTACCCATCTGACAAAGGGCTGATATCCAGAATTTACAAACAACTCAAGCAGATTTACAGGAAAAAAACAAACAAGCCCATTCAAAAGTGGGCAAAGGATATGAACAGATACTTTACGAAAGAAGACATATATGAGGTAAGACACATTTTTATGTTGAATCTTCATTATAAACATTTTAGTCACTTTCTGAAGTCTAGGCAATTTAAACTAAACAACAAATTGAACCCAATTCATAGTGTGTGCTGATTTCTGTGGTGTAAGTACTCACATCATAACTGATATTATGTTACAACACAAAACTGAAAGGAAATTCATGGTAACACACTGTCAGCATTTCCATCATAGGGATAAACCAGACGCCAATAACCTCAAGACCACTGACTACAGTAAAATTTTATAATAACATAATGATTAACAAGTGGTGTTGAGTATTTATTACATTTATGTACTATGTATTATGTCTACTTGTAAATTGGTGTATTTTTTTAATGATGACTGTGTATCACGACTTATTTATAACATTCTTGAATATCTCAAATAAGCATTGGTGAGCTAGTACCAACTGGCTCCAACATGCCATTACCAGAACTTTTTTTTTTTTTTTTTGAGACAGAGTCTTGCTCTGTCACCAGGCGCCAGGCTGGAGTGCAGTGGCACAATCTTGGCTCACTGCAACTTCTGCCTCCCAGGTTCAAGCAATTCTCCTGCCTCAGCCTCCCGAGTAGCTGGGACTAAAGGTGCACGCCACCATGCCAAGCTAATTCTTATATTTTTAGTAGAGATGGGGTTTCCCCATGTTGACCAGGATGGACTCAATCTCTTGACCTCATGATCCGCCCACCTCGGCCTCCCAAGTGCTGGGATTACAGGCGTGAGTCGCCACGCCAGCCCATTACCAGACTTGTACAGCAGGTAGTCAAGACTGGCTTTTTGCATTGAAAATACCTCAGGGTTCTACTAAATAATTCTTAAGACCTGAATAAAGGAATATTTCAGGGATTATCTTAGAATATCATTAGTGGATGGAAAGGTCACAGATGATATGTTCACATCACTACAGCTTTTAATCAAGACGTAGTAACAGGGACTAAATTTACTCTCTTGACTGAAACAAGTTAAAAAATGAGTGAAAATATATAAACAGTATATCCTAAGGCATTGAACATCAGGTAACAAGGGACACTTTTATCTGAAAAAGGAAAAACAATGGCAAGAGAAAAGCAGAAACAAAACAAGTTTGCAGTTTTTTTTTTTATTAGCCTAAAATGTTCAGGTCATTGTGCGGGAAGAGGTGAACTCGAGCAGAGACTGGTAGTCTTTTCTGGTTGAAGATACAGATATAAGTATCTGAAAAAACCAAGAGACCTCTAGTTCACAGAACAAAGAGGAAAGAGATCTGTATAGAAATAAAACTTTTGAGGCCTACACCGTGTTCCTCTCAAGTATACAGTTGAACACAATAAGTGCATGTATAAACATGTTATCCCTGGACAGGACAGAAAGATATAGAGGGAGTAGTGTCCTTAGCTTACCAAGAGCCAGAGAAAGAATTAGTTCTCATCAGCCAAAGGGGAAAACTCATAATTCATGGACAATCCGTTAGACTCAGACAATACTTGCCTCTATCATGGGGAAACATTAAGCTCAAAATAAAAACCCCAAAGGAATAAAACTGTTTCTATGTTACTCAACTGTTTTTACAGACAACATGGTTTTGTACCTAGCCAATCCCATTGTCTGTGTCCTAAAACTCCAAATCTAAAAACAACTTCAGCAAAGTTTCAGGGTACAAAATCAATGTACAAAAATAGTGACATCTCAATATAACAAAAATATCCGAGTTGAGAGCCAAATCAAGAACTGAGTCACATTTGCAATAGGCACATGCATACATACACACACACACACACACACACACACACACTCGGATACAGCTTACCAGCGATCTCCACAAAGAGAACTACAAAACACTGTTGGAGGTAAACAGAGACAAACAAATGGAAAACCATTCGATGTTCATGGATAGAAAGAATCCATATTGTTAAAATAGCCATACTGCCTCAAACAATTTGCAGATTCAATTCTATTCCTATCGAACTAGCAGTGACATTTTTCATAGAATTCAAAAAAAAAAAATTCTGAAATTCATATGTAACCAAAAAAGAACCCAAATAACCAAAGCAATCCTAAGCAAAAAAGAACAAAGTTGGAGACTTCATACGACCTTACTTCATATTGTACTATAAGGCTACAGTAACCAAAACAGCATGATACTGGTACAAAAACAGACACATAGACCAATGGAACACATTAGAAAATCCAGAAATAAAGCCCCACAATGATCTGATCTTTGACAAACTCAGCACAAAGGAAAAATGAGGAAAGGATTCCCTATTCAATAAATAGTCCTGGGATAACAGGCTGGCCATATACAGAAGATTGAAACTCAATCCCCTCCTTTCATTTTATACAAAAATCAACTCACGATGGATTTAAAACTTAAACATAAAACCTAAAACTATAAAAACCCTAGATAAAAACCTAGGAAACAATATTCTTGACATAGGCCCTGTCAAAGATTTTATAATGTAGTCTCTAAAACCAATTGTGCCAAAAACAAATTTTTTTTTGTCTCACTTATAAGTGGGAGCTAAATATTGAGTACACACAGACAGGAAGATGAGATCAACAGACACTGGGACCTACTTGAAGATGGAGAACGGTGAGGATTGATAAACTACCTAGTGGGTACTAATCTTATTAACTGGGTGACAAAATAATCTTTTCACAAACTCCTGTAACATGCAATTTACCCATGTAACAAACCTGCACATGTAAACCCCTAAACCAGAAATAAAAGTTAGGAGAGAAAAGATTAAGAATATTTAAAGTATATAAAAAAATGTCCTGTACCTAACAAGGTAAGATTCTCATGTTTAGTTCCCTATAAAAATTACAAGGCATAGAGAGTTAGAAAATTACAATAAGATACAAAAATTATTTTAAATGATTCACAAATGATGGAATTGGTTGATAAGGGTGTTATTATAACTGTATTCCATATGTTGGAGAAGTCACAGAAAATTTTTATTATATCAAGTAAAGACATTTAAGGATATATTTAAAGAGACTGTAAAATTCTAGAAAGAAAATCTAAAACATCAATGATGAAAAATATACTAAATGGGATTAACAGTATGTTAGTGCAGAAAATAGTAGGCATAATAACTGAAACTCTCTAAAATAAGTCAAAGATAGAAATAAAACTTTTATAAAAAGAATATGGGATTAGGGAAATGTGGCACCATTTTCTGTTGTCAGGGGAGTTGACAACAAATTTGAAGCATTGATGACTGAAATATTTTTTAATTTGATGTAAACTATAAAGTCACTGATACAAAAATCTCAACCAACAAAAAAATTACAAAAATTGAACAAAGGCATAGATTAACCAAATTGCCCCCCCAACAAACAGAGAGAGAATCTTAAGAACAAAGAGACAAGATAGTTGCAGTGAAATAAACATAACAGCACATTTTTCAGAAACAATTGAATCCAGAAATGGAAAGAGCAGCATCTTTTAAGCATTGAAAGAAAAAATTCAACAAATGCTTCAAATCTAGAATTGTATACAAATTAAAATAATTTTCAAAAAATCAACGGTAAAATTAAAATGATTACACAGACAAAATCTGAAATAATTTGTTACTAGAAGACTTAACACTATAAACAATGTTAAAGGAAATTCTTCAAACACAAAGAATATTACAACATATGGAAAACTGAATCTACTCACATTATGAAATTATATCTACCTGGGAACATGTGTCTACCACAGAATTCCTATGTCCTGCAGACTTTTTGTTTTCAATAATGTACAAAACATTTCTTTCTTCTCAATTATATCAGGCATAGTGTTACAGTAAGTGTAGGTCTATGTCAACAACTGAATACAAAATTAGAACCAAACCCAGCTACTATCATGTTCAATCCAGAATCTCAGGTAAGTCAACTCTAATATTATTATTGAATTTAAGCTAATCTAAATGCTTTTCCTTCCTTTCAGTTCTATCCTAGAAAACCTGTCCAAATTTTGTGATAATAAAAATTTACAATATCATAAAATTCCATTATTCTGTAAACTTTCTATTCCAAACTTTAACAATTTGACTATTCATTACAACACAGTGAATTCTTACCTTTGTGATAGTTCTGGAATATGTGACAATTGAAGGACAATACTTAGAAAATGGCAATAATCAAGGGGTTAGACAGAAAGTAGATCTTTCCATAGAAACTGTCCGATAAGACACTATTATAGAAAATAATATGGCTACATTATTTTGCAAAGAAATGTAAGAGAAATGTGTTAATAAAACTATACTATTTTATCAAAGGAAATTAAAAATTATAGAGACATGCAATCACTTATTTTATAGATATATTTTAATCACAAAATTAATTTGAAAATATTTTTACTTCAAATTAAAACTCTAGCTTAATTAGAAACTTAAACTCATTTTACGAAAAAAAACTAATACATGTAAAATGATGGCCAAGAAACCATTGATAAGAGAGTGGAGAGACTTGCTCATAGAGATAAAAAAATTACCTTATAAAAAGTGGAAATATCTAAATTTATTTGGTGACATTATTGACTCCTTAAGCAAAAGATTGATATTGTTGTTAAACTCAGAAATAGAGTTCAATTTCTACAAAAATCTATTATGTAGTAAATGTGACATTTTATATTAAAAACAGAAAGGTTGGCTCTTCAATAGTGCTTGGGATATCGGACAACTCTGAAGAAATAAAAGATTATTATATATTCATTTTACAATCACAAAATAAATTCTAGAGTAATTAACAGCAAGATAAATTAATTCAAGCATAACAAATAATAAAAGTAAACACAACTTCAAAATGTCTTAGAATTAGTTAAACATAATGTTATTCTTTCAGGCATCTTTAATCCTTCTGTATATTCCTGAGGCAGGAGAATAGGGTCTGGAGGCAGGGAACCTAAGGGCAATTCATGCTGAATCAAGGAAAAACACCAAGGTCTGTGGACAGGGAATCTGAAGCTAATTCATGCAAACTTCCTAAAACTAAACCCCATCTCCCCATGCTAAGTAACTAAGGACCAAAGGCTATTTTCCCTACAACCCTCCCCCTTCCACCAGGTCTCAGATGGAAAGGGAGAGTGCCTTTGATTGGCCAGGGTGCAAGTAGAGACAATCTCTTCATCTGCACAGAGCTCCAATTCACCATAGCCTTTAATTAGCCACAGACCAAATTCTTCATCCAGACCAGGGCTAAACTGATAGGATCCTCAAAATAAATGTACTTAAAACCAAGAAAACTTGTTACTGGGCCCTTGAGCTGCTTGCTCAGGCCTACTCTTGCCCTGTGGTGTGCTTTCTTGATTTAATAAATTCCTACTTTTTCTGCTTCATATCTGTGTTTTCATTCCTTTCTCACTGTGTTTGTAGTAATTTTGTCCAATTCTTTTTTCAAAAAGAAACTGGACAACTTAAACTCAAGGCCCTCCTCTGGTAACATTACCTAGATTAAGCTCAGTTTGAAATGGACCCAGAAATATTAAATTTAAGTTCCTTGTGAGTCTATTCTAGCACTTTGGGATCTGAAAAATTTTTACATATTTCATTTTAATTTCAAAGATGCATGATATTGATCACATATTGGCTAAAATGGCTAGATATTGACTTTTGCCAACTATATTTGCCAAGAATCCATGGCAAATATAGTTGGCAAAAGTTCCTCAAAATAAAAGTAAGCAATAATATGGTTTGGCTGTGTCTCTACCCAATCGTAATTTTAAGGATGCATGATATTGATCACATATTGGCTAAAATAGCTAGATGTTGACTTTTGCCAACTATATTTGCCAAGAATCCATGAGTTAATTAGCTTATATTCCACAATCCTAAATATCAAAAAAGATATTTACATATTTAACAAATTAAATATGATTACTTATCCTAATATAGGCAACAGAAAAGCAGAAGTTTGAACAATGTTTATAATTACATTGAAAAAAGTGTGTGGTGACCCTGTGGAATCTGGTTAAGAAATCTGAATTATTAAACAACAGCTTAATTTATTAAATAAACAGAAAAATACATTCTTAGCTTTTCCTAGTTTCCTCCTAAAAGAGGGAATCTTAAACTAAGGGTGTTTGTTTTTTTTTTTTTGTTGTTGTTGCTTCTCTATGTTAAGTTTTATTTTTCATAATTGTATTATCCAAGATATGAAATGCAATGACATTACATATCACATCAAAACATTTTACTTTTAAGGCAGAACAGCACAAAAAAATGCCGTAAGTAAGGAGATAAGCTTTCACATATTTGTCAAGTCAAAATTGTAGGAAATTATTTTAAAGTAAGTCTTCTTTTTTATTGTAAAACTGAGAAAAGAAAAGTGGCCATAATTATTCTGCAATGTAAATGTAAACAATAATACAGGTCATAATTCCTGGAGTTATCAATTCTCTTCTCTGTTTATATGTGTGTATATATATATTATATATATATATATAGAAAGAGAGATGTAAAACAAATAAAATATTTATGTAAAAAACAAAGCTTAGTAGAAGAAGCTAAATAAAATTCAATTTATGTAGAATATTTAAATAATCAACACTAATTTGAATGTTGTGCTATTTAGTATTCTGTCATAAATACTAAAATTTAATAAAACTTGTGCACATCAATGGCATGTCTATTATATTTAGGGGGTTACATATTTCTCACCCTAGTAAAAGCAAAATCATTTGTGAGGTAGTGTAAACACTATCGTTGTCATTGTAAAATAGCACGTGGCAAACAACATAATTTCTACCATGTTTCTAATTAGCAACCATTTCAAAAGGGAAAATTTCACTTATAAAAAATTATTTTCCTCTCTTATGCTACAGACCCTCAAGAGAAAAAATAAACAAAATTGTTTATTCCTTGAAAGATTTTAGAAATATATCTTAGGATGTTTGAAGGAATTTAAAGAAAGACACTGAGAAAAACAAGTAATTAACTTAATAAATCTTAAGAAAAAATGTCTTTAAAAAAGTACCAGAAATAATAGCTACAAGAGTTAATTTTGATTTTTTTTCCTGAAAGCAGAAAATAATTTTTGGATATATTTATTAATGGAAAAGTAAACCACAGAGTTCCAGCTCAGATGGCTTTGTCTTAGAGGCCTCTGCTTTATTTTTTAGAGACTAAAAGTGGAACAATTATGTGTATATGTTAAAATTTTCAAATATATGAATACTGTGTATTAGACTAGAGCTGAAATAATGCGGGTTGAAGTTCTGAATTTGGTTCATCAAAGACAGTAAAAAATAGCTAATGGAGAAATAACTGAGATACCCAAATACGTGGCTCTCTTGTCAATGAACTTTCCACTCCTCTAGAAAGTATCCTGTAAGCTGGGTTTGCCTTGAATCTTTGCAAATCATTCATAAACGCTTCTTTCTCAGTAATGGGTGAGGCCTTATATCACTGTTTTTTTTTTATACTCCAGTGTAAAATATTTATTTTTCTCTTCTTATCTCTAGTTTAATTTGGGAAACAACTATCTATCTATCTACCTATAAACAACTCTCTCTGTATATATAGATCTATAGATACAGATACATAGATGTAGATATAAATATCTAAATATAGATATGTATGCATAGATATAGATGTAGATATACATATAGATATGTACACATAGCTATCTCTCTCTCTATATAGAGAAATATATAGAGTTGTTCATATATATAGATATATACACACACACATATATTTATTAAACATATATATCAAATACATATAGTTATCTATATATAGAGATACACACACATTTATCAAATATATATAGAGAAAAAATATATGTATATATTTTATATAGAGAGATACAAACACATTTATCAAAATCAACAAAGCATATCAAAATATTCTTTTCTTTGTGTAAAAAATCACATTAAAAAGACAATACTCATAATACTGAAGAAACAAAATTCATAAGCCCTAGAACTTGTACTGAAAGGATTCTCTTCTAGTAAATGTTGTTCGACTAGCTTAGAATGCATTCTTCATATTTACTACTCTCAGTTAAACTAGACCGTATTGAAAACTCTACTCATCTTTGATGACATATTTCTTGGCTTCTCTAAGTACCATTCACTCTTTTTTTTTTACTTATGTAAGCGTTATTTTGTATATATATATTTCTACATTAATAAGTAATGATCTGTAATAAATGAATTTAAATAGTATAAAAGTATATGAAATTTTATTTTATTGTTTTTAAAAAAGGTCCTCTGCCTTTTTCTCCCATCTTAATCAAATTCTCTTAAGGCAAGCACTCTTCTGTATTTGGTGAGTAGTCTCACAAAAAATAAAGCAACTACAAAAAAAAAATAGTCAAACTTTCAATGTATACACAAACACATCCATCATAGTATGTGTCATAGGGTTTATATTTATTAGCCTACTAGTAAATTATGAGGTAGGAAGTGAGATTAACTAAAAAAAGAAATTATCTTGAACCCCTAAGAGAGAGCTTTACTCGGGGTGTATGTATTTATTTGGTTGAACAAATACATCAATTTACAGTTTTACTAAACACACACACATTACACACACAGACACACACACATATCAAACACACTTTGACTTGATTGAAAGCAGAACTGTTTATAATGCCTATCTCTCTTTATTATCATCAAGGCGATCTGGAATAAGTTTGTTGAATTTCTTTTTGACTTTCTCATTTAAGAAATGGTGATAATAGTATTTATGTGAAAAAATACTGAACAATGGCCATTTTTTTGTATACTGTAAAGACTTTGTGACGGTTAATTTTATGTGTCAACTTAATTGAGCCATGGGATACCTAAACCTCTTATTAAACATTATTGTTGGTGTGCCTGTAAGTCTGTTTCTGCAACAGATTAGTATTCAAACAGGTGGACTGATTGAAGTGGATGGCCTTCTCTTGTGTAGGTGGGCATCATCCCACTCACTGAGAGGCTGAGTAGAACAAAAACGTAGAGAAAGTTTGGTTTTCCTTTCTTTTGGTCTGACTGCTTGAGCTAGGACATCGATCATCTCCTGCTCTTAGGTCTGAAATAAAATCTATTTCATCAACTTTCTAGCTCTTCAGCCTTCAGACTATACACTTGCTTTTCTGGGTCTGCAGTTTGCAGACAGCAAATTGTGAGACTCTCAGCTTCCATAATTGCATGAGCTGAAGTTTCATAATAAATCTCAGGAGATATATGTGTGTGTGTATTATATATACTAATATATATAATTATATATAATATATATGTTATATATATTATATATGTGTATTATATATAATTATGTCTTATTGGTCTGTTTCCCTGAAGAAACCCTAACGAATACAGAATTCTAAGAATTAATACAGGAACACATTTTTAATGTGCTATATACATTAAACATAAATGTAGACTTACGTAAAAATAAAATGTCATAATTATAATTATTGTAGTCATATATACAACATGTACTTACAAAATACAAGGCTTACTTACAAAATACAAGGCAAAATTACACAATACTTTTCTTTTCTAAAATAAAGTGTAAGAAATGGTTGTCCTAGTGGATTTTTAAATAAAATTTATCATTCATTCATGGAAATGGCATAATATCAATAAAACAAACTGTATGCACTTATTGTTCTTGGACTGGTAATCGATTCAAAGCCATTCTCTCATAGTGCCTCATGGAGTCAATGATTTTTGTTTGTGCTTTATTGACAACTGGACTTCGGACTGCATTATGAGACCTCTGAACAGAAGTTCTTCAAGGATTGCACTCTTGACGTCATTCAGGCCGTGATTTCACCTTGTGATCAGTAGTAATTTTGCAAAACACTCAGTTAGTAATGCCATCTAACATAATTTTAAACATTTGAGCCATTAGGTATAATTATTACTTAACACAATTTTACCAGTTTATTTTATGTTGAAAGGCATACATAGATAGATAATATTTGGGAGTATATGAGTTTAGGTTTTAACACAATGACTGCTAACTCAAAGTTGAGATTACAAACCAATGTCTTTCTCTTTTTCACTCTGTTATATTTAGCTCCTATAGAAGGCATCTCTGCAAAGATATTTGTGAGCCACAGTTATTATTCAAAGCTCAACAGAACTGACATACCAAAATTTTGTATTTTTTCCTGTAAGGTTAATGAATATTTACAAAGTTAATCAAGAATTGATATAATAATTCGGAAAAAATCTGGCATACATTTATTTTTTTGCTTTCAATAATCAAGATTTTTGCTCACATTCATCAAATTTAAAAGGTAATCACTGAACTATTTATTTCTCAGAGCAAAAACATGAGAAACTTGAAAATTAAGAAAGCAGACTGAGGAAATCCCACAACTATGAGACCATTATCAAACAACATTAAGAACAAGAGGACATGATAATAATAGAGCATGTATGGCACATTCCACTTACGTATCTATTCAGTAAGGGTATAGGCAGCCTTTATCCTGGTTCAGACAATGTGAGAGACAGCAGAAAGAAAAATTACCTAGGCATAGCTTCTGTCCTCAAGTAACAAACTGGCTAGTAGACAGACTAAAATAGTGAGAAAAATCTTAAAACTATGAAAACTAACTTAATGGTTCTAAAAGAAGAAATAACTAATTACCTTAAATTTCAGAGAAAGTTTGAATGTATCTTTTAACTTAAAACATGTTAATAATAATAATTATTATTTCTTAGACGGAATTTCACTCTTGTTGCCCAGGCTGGAGTGCAATAGAGCAATCTAGGCTCCGCCTCCAGTGTTCAAGCAATTCTCCTGCCTCGGGGCACAGCTAATTTTGTATTTTTAGTAGAAATGGGGTTTCTCTTTGTTGGTCAGGCTGATCTCAAAGTCCCGACCACAGGTGATCTGCCCCCCCCAACCTCCCAAAGTGCTGGGATTACAGGCATGAGCCACCGCACCCGGCCGTTAATCATTATTTTAGAAAATATTCTATATTTTTAAAGGTTTAAAAATATTACCCAAGTCAAAAGTTTCAAACACTAAGATTAGTAACGTTTTGTTCTCTAAGCCTAACTCTGTTTTCCACAGATTATCATTGACGATACCTGTAAGAAATATTGTCTTGGTGTTTTTCTTGCTTGTTCTACATTTTAAATACATGATATTAATTATTCATTTTGAATTTCACTATGTATTGTGTTCTTTAGAACACATTTTGTTGTGTTTGTGTTAATGGGCAGAACGTTAGCTTGTGAGGTACGGAAAGCGTGACAATGACTAACAGTGAAAACCAGATTCTTTGTGAGTAATGAAAAATTGAGCTCTAATTTTAATTTATTGAAGAAAAAGCTATGAAAGTTAGTTTTTAAAGGTTGAACGAAGGATTTTTCTGCTTTTATGTCTTTGGTCTCACCCTTCTTTTTCTTATACCCATTTTAGGCTACAATAATCATCATGCATATTATAGAAAATTTTAAAAATGTTCAGTTGAGCAAAATTATCTTTAATCATAACATTTTGGCTGACTTTTTGGTGCATTTTTGAAGTTTTTTATTGTTCTATACATAGTATTTATAGTAGGAAGTAAAATTGATGTTAGTAGATATATATATATAGATAGATAGATAGATAGATAGATAGATATAAAATTGCTATTATTTCTTCTCTTCCAACAATACTACAGGAAATGAAGGTTTTCTTATTTCCTTTAAGATGAAGAAGTTATGCCTGAAAACCTGAATTGCCCATGATATATATGGACACATTTCTTTGTGCTGCTAAATCTTGGAGAATGTGAGAAGCATTACGGCACTCAGAGATTTACAAATATAAGCCCTATAGTTTATAGGAGAGTATCTGAAAAAGCTGATTTTTTTGCATAAAGACTGAGAAGGATTTTTTTGTCTTATAGATTGTTAGCCACAGAGAAATGGCAAGAGAAGCTCTGGAAGGTGGCAAGAAACTGGGGCATCAAATGAAGGCAGACTAGGGAGATGCAGACACTGTCCCACTCATTTCCCAACTGTCTTTGCAAAATGGAGGGGATGATACTGAATTGTAAGTTCTCTGCTGTGTTCTATTGTGGAGCAGTATCTCCCGACTATGTCATATTTTTCATAGAATTCAGCTTATGCAAACTTACTTATGGGTTTTTCGGGGATGATGAAGAAAAACTAAAAATATCTGGGAATGAGAGAGGTGAAACCTGGTTCAACAGGTGGCTGTACATGCAGAGATAGAAATGATAGAGAAGCAGGGAAATTAGCAAGAGCAACAGTGACCAGGTGACATGACAGCATATACACATTTCTCCAGATGTGGTAGAAAGATACTTATTCCTTTAAAGCACATGAGAGGATGCTGTGGGAGTGACAACTGATTTTAACTAAATAGTAAGAGCCAATGTAACCCTTATAAGCTTAGGCTTCCCAAGGAACACCTGAGAAGCTTCCAGTTGTTATACTGCACGCGTGCGCGCGCGCACACACACACACACACACACACGCACACACAATTCTATATATTTGCTGTTAGACTAGAGTTTCCCTCTACTATTTTCTAAACTGCTCCTTTATTTGGCAGGGTACCCTAAATCCTCCCAAATTCATTAAGTGCAGACCGGTACCATGATTTTAGACACCTAGGTACATTATTCCATGAACATATGTACTTCTTTTATTATACCTAGACAAGAAAGGATTTTTTGTTTAAACACTAACATGATTTTGCATAATTCTTTTAAAATCTCTCTTTGCCTACTATTAAAAATCCAACACATTGAAAAATATTTTTAGTCCTCACATTATAATTTGAATAAATTTCATACAGATAGCTTATTTATCCCTGAATAATTATAAATACTAGTTTGTGGCATATTATTTTGTTCATCTCTATATTTTCCATAGCTGCTAGCACAGTGGGTACAGAGAATGGATACTCAGTAAATATCTCTTAGATATTGAAGTAATAAAGAATTTATAAAGCAAACAGCTGTTAAGTGACATTGTATTTTTGTTTTTGTTTTCCTATAAGACTTGATCAGAAGCCTATGGGTTTATTAGCAATTTTCAATAAATTTTAATCATTCATATCCTTTTTGTTTGCCTTTATCACTCACGTGACATAATGGTTTTACACTATTTTCCACGAAAGTAGAAAGTAATAAAATAAAACTATTACAAAATTAAAATTTTGAGACTACTTGTCCTAGTTCTTTTAACCAAAAAAAATTGCTTCAGAAAACTATCAGTAAACCAGCTCTGTGGTGAATACTTCCAGTGCGTCCAGGGATTTACTATACCTTATTACTGTTTTCAGAAAAACATTAAATTCTTCAGAGAGATAAAAACAACACATTTGAAACCTCAGTGAGTTATATATCACAGAATGCAATTACTAAATAGCATAGTGCAAAGACATTATTGATGAATCACTGAAAAAGCATAAAAAATAATTACAGTTGTCTTAAAGATGCACACTCTAATTTTGATTTTATATCACATGCATAAAAACAAGAAATTTGAGGTCATCTTGTAATATTTCAAATAAATTTTGTTGTGAATATATATTAAATAATAGTTATTAAGATAATTCTTTAATTTAAAAAAATTATAAAAGTTTTACAGGGTATTTTAAAATGAGAATTTGTAAACCATAGTTCAACTCCTAACATCACTGAAATGAATTCTTTGTAGAGAGTGGTAAGTAAGAAACTAGTGGTCATCCTCTGCTGTCATGTAAAATTTTCAGTGTTAGATTTAAATAAGTTTTCTAATGGGAGAAATAGTATAAGAGTCACAGGCCAACGAACTTGTGTCTGAGCTGCAGTAGTAAGTAAAGCCTGTCTCGTTATGTTACAATACTTTATTTCGAATGGCTCATATGTGAGTTTTAAACTTTGCTTACATTCTAATAGAACTCTGCTGTGTCTGATCAATAGTTCATCATTTACATAATCAATATTTGCATTCCTTCTAAATCCATTGTTTATTGGACGAGTGGAATGATAGAATCAGCTATGCCTAGGTCCTTTCACACTTCATGCATGGATTTTTGCCTTTATGTGAAAAGTTTAGAAAATCGGAAGATGCTCTTGTTTTAAAATATCATACCTGCTTTCTTTCTACTTTTTTATATTTCTAATAATTATTTTTACATTAAATGTTTTTCTCATATCTGAAGAATACATATATCATTTTAAAAAAACATAATTTTCCAACTTCATGAATGATAACAATTTATTGGTAGTAATGTACAAATGCAGAATATTATTAGCTCAGTGTAAAAATAATGGTGATTTTTGCCATTACATTCAATGGGAAAAACTGCAATTACTTCTGCACCAACCTAATACAGTCTTTTTAAGGTGATTATGTAACTAAGAGCACCTCAGAGTTTACACAGAAATTTAAAAAAATACTAAAGCAGTAAAATTATAATTAACAACGTTATTTTGGCAGAATAGATAACTTTTTAAAACAGTTTTATTGAGTTACACTTAATATACCAAAAAACTGAGCATATTTAATATGTACAATTTAATGACTTTGGAGATAGGAGTATGCCTGTGAAACTATCACCATAATCAAAGTAATGAACATAATTGTCACCTCAATATTGTTCTTCTTCCTTTTTGGCTTTTTTTGTTTGGTTGTTTCCTTGGTTTATTTTTTGTTTTTGTGGCAATAACACTTAAAATAAGACCTATCATTTAAACAAATTTTTAAGTATACAATATTGAGCTGTTTTGTTTCACATGTGCAAAATGAATGAATTCTAGACACCAACATTTTTTTCACTTGTTTGTCTTAGCAGATTGACTGCCAGAAATCAATCTAATGAAATCATATATGACTCATCCTAAGCAACGACATAGTAGATGCAGGAAAAAGCATTTAATAAAATTCTAAGCCCTTCATAATAAAGGTTTCAACATATTTGGTACAGAAGAAATGTACCTCAACACAATAAATGTCCTATATAAGAAACCACAATCAACATATTTTAACAGGTAAAGTTGAAAGTCTTTCCTCAAGATCTGGAATAAACCATGATGCCTTCATTCATCACTTCTATTCAACGTGGTACTGGAAGTTCTAACCAGAGCAACTAGGAAAGATAGGGAAAGAAAAGGCATTCAAGTTGGAAAAGAATAAATAAAATTGTCCCCGTTTGCAGGTGGCATGATATTATATGTAGAAAATCCCTGAAACATCACCAAATATGGTTAGATCTAATAAATTAATTCAGTAAAATTGTAGGATATAAAATCAACAAACAAAAGTCGGTAGCATTTCTATACACTAATAGCAAACTATCTGAAAATGATCAAGAAAACAATCCCATTTGCAATAGCTATAAAATAAAAAACACTTAGAACTAAATTTAACCAAGGAGGTGAAAGTTCTCTATATGACAACAACACTTCTATGTTTCACTTGTCAAATTTTCTATTACTTCCATTTTGTTAACCAAAATAGTTTTGTTTTTTCATCTGTTTATTGATTCAATAGTACATGTTCCCTAGAAAGTCTGTTATTACAGAAGAATAGAAACCAGAAATCTATTTAATGTTTATTACAGTGCAACTTTACTCTAATTCAAGTAGAGCATATGATTTATAAGTCATAAATCCATGTAAATTAGAAATATTTTGATAGTTTTTAGACATTTTGTGTTTTTTGTAGCCCAACGCAGAAGCCATCACATAAATCCATTAGAATAATTTCAGAGAAATATTTTATATATTTTTAAATTAACACTAAAAAATATTATTAAACAGATGATATACAAGAAGGTAGGTGACACCCTCCAGTGTATGCCAGTTCAAGTAAGCAAATTTGTAACTGAAAGGTACTTAGGTGAATATTCATAGCAATGATGACAGAAATAATGGAGCTCCCACTTACAGAGCAAGTAACATGAGACAGTCAGTTTTAAATGCTTTACATGCATTAACTCAGATAACTATGAACCAGAATGTATAGTTTATAGTGAGATTCGAAATATATAATAATATCCATGATTCCTGGAAGAAGCTGCAGTTTCTTCAGGCACATAGATAAGTCTGATTGATTTAGGCCAAGAGATGGTGCTCCTAGGCTCTTTGAGTTCAATGGGGCACTGAGCCTTTTGCCCTCTTGATTGTTATTATTAGCATTACCACCAGACATGGAATTATATTCAAAGTCTTCAAGCCTGACCGAAAGAGGAACCTGGATTTGCAAACCTTCTCAAACTGGGTGACACTAGCTAAGTGTCAATCTCTTGACCCCTCACACACTAGGTCAAAGTAGCTGAATAGGGGAACCTCAGAAGGCCCATGCAGTTACAATTTGCCAACAAATGTACTACAAAATTACACAGATTGGCCCCATCGTCCCAGTGAATACCACTGGACCATAAGTCCAGGTGGCGAATGATGTAAAAAATTTCACACAGTATATATCAGCTCTGACATAAAAGAGATTATGTCAGATGATTTTCTTCTTAGGAAAATGCTTTAAAGAGATGGTATAAATTGAGTATGAATAAGCAGATGTTTACAAGTTTTCTTCGGGAACAAACTGAGGATAATAGTCTAGTCTGAAATAGGAACTGGCTAACATACACAGACAGAAGAACATTAGACAAGCCCAGAAAACACAGAATTTGATTTTGACCTGACAGGAAGTTATGGGACTTATGAGAAGTATGGCTAGACATGTAAAGGTACTCTAAATTGCAGAAAACCCATATGTCTCACGTAAATAAATCAAAGGTATTTGTATGGCTGTAGGGAGTCGTTATAGGGAATTAGGATGAGGAGTTCACTTATTACCACATTACTTATGTAGATAATTTGGCCCAAAGATGTAAGAAGGATTGAAATCTAGAGAAATTAATGTAACAGAGATTATTTCTTTTTTTTTCTTTCTTTCTTTCTTTTTTTGTTTTTTTTGAGACGGAATTTCGCTCTTGTTACCCAGGCTGGAGTGCAATGGCGCGATCTCGGCTCACCGCAACCTCCGCCTCCTGGGTTCGGGCAATTCTCCTGCCTCAGCCTCCTGAGTAGCTGGGATTACAGGCATGCACCACCATGCTCAGCTAATTTTTTGTATTTTTAATAGAGTTGGTGTTTCACCATGTTGACCAGAATGGTCTCAATTTCTTGACCTCGTGATCCAACAGTCTCGGCCTCCGAAAGTGCTGGGATTACAGGCTTGAGCCACCGCGCCCGGCCAACAGAGATTATTTCTAACAGTATCCACAAAAGTAAAGCATAATGGAAAAGTGGAAATGGATTGGTGAGAATAGAATAAAAGGCATAGATTCAAAAGATGCTGGGAAAATAATTTCTAATAGCAGTTCTGAACTACATTCATGAGGTTGCTCTAGCATCTACTGAGAAGGGTAAGATAAAGACAAACCAAGTAGCCTTCAGGCTGTTACCCCCTTTCAACCAGAATCAACTTCTTTATCATCCATCTCCTGGGGTTCTCAAATATTTTACATATTCTTATTAAAATATTCTTCAAAATTACATGAGTAAGGATCCATTTGAAAAAAAAAAAACCTCTCTGATACACTTACACATTTGCATACACATGAATAATATTTACATTGCACATGAGTATTATATAAGAATTTGGGAATTTATTAAGTGAAAAAGAAAAAGAGGATGAGAAAATGTTGGAAGCCACATGAAAAGCAATGCCTTTGAGAAAATAATTGAAAAAATTATAGAAGTTAGGATGGAAAACTAGCTAATAAGGGAAAATTATTATTATTGATTTGGGATATATCAGGTTTATGGTGCTTCAGGGAAGCACAAAACATGGGTAAGATATTAGAGCTAAATATATGAAATGGGTCATTATTCCTTTTGAAATGACACATGAGATAATGAGAACATAAATTGGTCCAGGAATAAAAAAAACAGATAGAAAAATGAAAATATCCCAAAGCAAAGTGGAACCTTAATGTAACACTTACCACTTCAGCTGAGTCACAGTAGGTAGGGCAGATAGGAACAACTGAAAGGCAGAAACCATCAGTGCCACAGGGCAACAACATCTAGACTACTTAGTATGAAGTCCCAAGAAAGTTTTTAAGTTGGAGAAAGGTTCTCTGTAGTGTTAATACACTTTCTAGATGATAAAGATAGAATAACCTTTAAAAGTGATGATGGATTTAGTTTTTACGAGATTAGTTTCAGTCAGATGATGTGTGAAGAGCATTAAGGTGGCCAAGTATCAAAGTGCAGGGTCAGGGAGAGGTCACAAAATTGATTATTGTGTGGCATTTAACACAAAAAGGCAAGAAAAAAAGATTTCAGCAAAACAGTATGATACTAAAAAGACATTGTGTGTGTGTTGTCGTGGTTGTTTTAAAGACTATAGGATATATTGGTATATATTGTTAGCCTATTAGGAATTACTAATATAGATGGAGAGGGAGAGAGATAAGAGATGTAGCACATTTAAAGGAATAATTGATTGATCAAGGTCTCTAGCGCTTGGAAAAACTTAGGATACAGAGCACACAGGAAGCACTACTTTCAGTGAAAGGAAACAAAAAACCCTAGATTGAATGGAGGTACGTAATGTTTCATATGTAGGCATCATTTTCAGTAAATGGGAAGAGAACAGGTGTTGAGAGTATGAAGGCAGGGTTAGAAATTTGTGAAATTGGCAATGTTTCGAAGATCCACTGTTTAATAAATAGTTTAAATTTGAATAAAAAGATGAATTTCCATTGAGTAATCTGTACATTACCCTGGAACTGAGGATATAATTATATCAGGTAGAAAGCAAATCTAGACTTAAGTCAGGAAACATTTTATTTGAAAATGCTATTGCAGTCACGGAAGAGGAACGGTTGCAGTAGGGACAAAAGTCTGATAGTAAGATCTGAAAGCATCTTCACATCAGGCACAAGGCTTTTCTTTTTCAGGGAGGAGTAAACAAGGCTAGACAGAACCAGGTGTGGGGGTGCTGGATGAACAGATGGTGAGATCAGGCAGTTGAGGGAATGTTTTTACCTGAGATCGGATGATTCTCAGGAGGGGCCAGTAAGGAGAAATGATTCCACATTCCAATGTCTGCCCAAGGTTAGGGGCCTGTGGGGAGCAAGGACTCTGACTAAATTTTGGTCAAGACAAGTTAGAGAGCATTTGGTTCCGATGGCTCAGTGGGAAAAACTGTTCAGTTAATCGTTCATGAGAAAAATAATGACATTCCTGGGCGGGGAGTGGGGGGAGTGTTGGGTCTGCCCCTGTCACAGGCTAACCAGGAAATCATCTGAGAGTCTTATCTAAGTCTTATGGGGAAGAGCGGCTCTTTGCAGAAAGCTGTTTCCAGACACAAAACGGCGAAAGGATTTCTAAACGGTTTCTGTTTTCCGGGAGCACAGGACTGAGTAAAGTTAAACATTGTCAGTTATCATTGTTTCTACTTAAGTCTCTCAAATGTCACTGAATTAACCAAAAAGAATGGAGAAAACGTGAATTGTGCGGTGTTGGAGAATGGCAAAATAAAAGCAATGTACATTGAGATGGGGCCAAGTGTTTCCACTAAGTGATTTTAACTGAATGGCTCCCTCTAGGGACAATGATGGAGAACAGGTTTCATCCCCAATGAAAGCAATCTCCACTGGCATATTAATTATTTTAATTCAGTTGATATGAGTGTGCATATATGTGTCAAAGTCAAAAACTATTTTAATTGAATTTTTCTCAGTTTTATTCTGCAGCAGTGGAAGATCTAGTCATTCAGAGCACATAGGAACAGTCAGTGGTAGATAAAATAAGTTGCTCTTTGACTTCAGCCTGTGATCCATGTGTCTTTAATGTAACAGTCATAGGCTTTAGTTTTGCACATTGATCAGGACTTGCCAATATTGTCAATATGGGGATTAGAGAGATGACTGCAGGGTGATACATGTGAGTAATCAAATGTAGCAAAAGATATAATCAATGATGGGGTATCAGTGTCCAAAGATAAACGAGATAGTATATTGTTGGGTTATATGAAGCTATTTTAATAGAAGAAAGATTTACAAAGTTGGGGTCATAGAGAAGGAAAACTCTGCATTACACCTAAGCCTGAAAAGATCAGGAAAAAAAAAATTTTTGGAACCTGAAGGTAGAGGAATTGAGTAGAAAGCTCAGCTTGCCATACCTGTGATATAGCCAATCAGCAGGGGACATGCCTGGAGTAGAGAAACAGGGAAATAAACTGCTTAACCTCCTTCTCCTCCATCTTTCACTAACCTAGGGTACTGTTTATCCTGTAGTCCAACCAACCAGAAGCCAGAGAGGAAGAATATCTGTTGATGACACCACATCCTGGCACAGAGTAGAATACATAAAGGTAAGAGTGGATCTAGAAGAACAAATGGAAGATTTTCAACTTGGGGAGACAGGGTCTTAGGATTAGAAAAATGGCTGATTTTTTGTTTGTTTGGTAAATATGGGACTCACATGACTTTAAGTTGAATATTTGGTCAGCTCCAATGCAGTATCACCAAATTTTTATTTTATTTATTGAGAGACAGAGTCTAACTCTGTCACCCAGGCTGGAGTGCAGTGGCACAATCTCAGCTTACTGAAATCTCTGCCTCCTGGGTTCAAGAGATTCTCATGCCTCAGCCTCCTGAGTAACTGGGACTACAGGTGCGCACCACTATGCCTGACTAATTTTGTATTTTTAGTAGAGACAAACTTTCACCATGTTGGCCAGGCTGGTCCTAAACTCCTGGCCTAAGTGATTCATCTGCATCAGCACAGGTGTGAGCCATCTTGCCTGGCCTACTATCATCAAACTATTCAGAAGAACTCACATGAAGACAGAAAACTTTGCAATATCGTTTGCAACGTAAAAGCAAATTCCGAAAGAACTTCTCCTTAACCTCAAGGCAGATGGAGTGAGAATGAGGGAAACCTATCTCAGATTTGTCTCATTGCATAACAGGTTTTAAATACCAAATAGAGAGAAAAATGAACATTCTGAAAACCACTTTATCTGCTCTCATTTAAGGCATTCAAAGCCTATATCAAGTTAAATGCTCCTGTATCTCACGGATATTATATTTTAAGAAATAGAATATTAGTTTATTCCTTAATCTAAACTCCCCTTGTACATCTTTACAGTAATTCCTAGGAAGATTGGAGATGTGAGCATTTTGGTTGCATAAGAGGGTGTCAGAGAAAGACAGTATCAACCTGGACAAGTAAAGAAAAAAATGATTGTGAATTTATAATCAAAGGGACCATTAGTATATTCTTACTTAGGAAGAGGATTTGCTAATTACATAGGCAACAGAATAAGGGCTTAAGAGGAATCTTACCTACGTTTTATTTGAATATAGTTCATTCGGTGAAGAGTTAATTACAAGGAAGAAATAGCAACAAAACAATGCATGTTTAACAATTTTTGACACTAACACAAATATCTCATTCTTTGAAAAAAATACGAAAGAAGCAAAGAAAACAAATGCATCGGTTTTAATAATTTAACATGTCTAACATAATGGAAATACATAAAATTAATACCCAAACATGAAAAATAAAACTATTTCATATCCTTGATAATATACACAATGTTTAGTTTATATTAGTTTCAATGCAATATCAGAGGTAAAAAAAATTTAAGTTTTTTTACCATAATTCAAGAATATTAGCAAATAGCAATAAAATTATTTTCATAATTTTTATATTTTGAAACCCCCAAAAAACTGGCAATGCATTTAGACAATACTTTCTAAATAAGGAAACAACATTTAGGAGAGAGAGAAAAGTATAATCAGAAAAAATATATATTTCTTAAAATAATTTGTCATAAATAAAAAATGGACTAAATATGAGTGTAATCATCATTGACTTTAAATCAAAATAATCATAAAATATATACTTGGAAAACAAGAAATCTACAGGTAAAATAGCAAAAATAATGAATTATATAAATATTAAAATGTAATAATGATAAAATATTTTGTTCATAGTATGTATATAAAGACAACATTTTATACAAGAAAATGATTGAATGGACGATTAAAAATACGTATTTTACATGGAAATCCTAGAAATGCAAAACTATTTTATATTTTAACAACGTAATATTATAAGCTACAACAGTTTATGCATTCATATGCAGTATATTACATTTATTCTATTATGTTTATAATTTATTATATTTATTTAAACATAGAAACTATATTTTATTTTTTAACTTTCAGAATATATGTTTAAAATAGTATAACATTCAGGAATATACAAATTGATATGTACTTACATGAAAGTCTTACAAATTTGTCACAGGATACAACTCCCATTTTTTAAAACAAATCTCAAAATGAAAAATGTTTCTATTTTATTCTTGCTGCTGTGTTTATTAATTTCTGGTGATATTATAGTTTTATTAGTAGTTTTACTTCATATTCTATTTTTCACTGGAATTTTTCATGGAGGATTATGCAGCAGCTCTTATTATTATTTTTTGATGTTGTTGTTGTTGTTTTTTGAGATGGAGTTTCGCTGTTATTACCCAGACTGGAGTGCAATAGCACGATCTCGGTGCACTGCAACCTCTGCCTTTTGGGTTCAAGCAATTCTTCTGTCTCAGCCTCCCGAGTAGGTGGGACTACAGGCATGCACCACCACACCCAGCTAATTTTTGTATTTTTAGTAGAGACGGGGTTTCACCTTGTTGACCAGGATGGTCTCAATCTCTTGACCTCGTGATCCACCCGCCTCGGCCTCCCAAAGTGCTGGAAATATAGGAGTGAGCCACGGCGCCTGGCCCGTTCTTATTTCTTAATAGCGTAAATGTATACAGAAGTATGTGACCAATGAAAGCTTTCCTAGTTTTTATCATGGAGAGGCACACTCATTTTTTGTTTTTAAAGTGTTTTTCTCTACCCATCCATCTTCCACGAGTAAATGTGAGAGTCTAGCCATCCATTGTTCTTTTACTAACAGCACTGGCTCTGAACTGCTAGAGATTTCTATTACCCTTAGTCTTTCCTACTATTCAAGTTGTTCATTGGACTAAGGTGAGAAAATGGTTAAAACTGTGGTATCAGATGATGAGTTCAAGGAACCAGATTAGATCCACAAGGATTTCATCTTACTTCTCTTTGTTACCATATTAACTTTCCTGAGCACCATTTTAATATATTTTTATGATGAATACATTTCCATTTTCTCTGGAGGAAAGAACAAAGCTCCTGCAGGGTTCATTTTGAACCTATATTTTAAACTTTAGCACTCATCTTTAAAACACAAACCCTCAAGCCAAGGTCAACTATTCATCATTTCTTTTTCTCTTTATATACTTTTTTTTTTTTTTTGCTATATATGTTCACATTTTGCCCCCCTTCCCAGTAATGTCCTTTTCCACTATTTTCCAAAAATGTTGTTTCTGAAGTTCTATTTAAAAATAACACCTTTTCTAAGGTCTTTCCAAGTAGGTGCTCCATTTAGGTAAGCAAAGACACCAACAAGTAAATCTCTCATACACGTCTCGCTCCCGGGACTTTATCCACAAATGGCTTAGTTCAATTATCACTTAACGCTTTTATGTTATATTTTTGCTGCCCATATGCATGTCTTTTTAGAAAGCACAAAGAACCTACTTTATCTGTATTTATATTCTCTTCAGTTATTATAAATACGTGTTGTAGAGAAATCATACTAACACAAATAGTAAATAGCAAATATTTGTTAAATAAATGAATAATATAATTAATTTCATGCTAGGCTCTTAAGGAACTGGAGGCTATTTCATAAACGATATTGTCAATTCACTGGGGACAAATTGCTCTTTAAATGCTGCCAACATTTTCTTTCTGTGCAGCAAAGAGATTGAATTTGGCTCTGCTTCAACAGGCCACTTGCCTATGCAAATGTAAAGCTCAAATATTATTCTGAAGTAAGGAGCTCAACTGCTCCACATTATCCATGGTATAATGTAAAATACTAGTTTTTTTCTTAGGGGGTGTGAGTCCCAAGGAAGAGATCTGAGAGGTCATTGGGTCGGATAGCAAAGTAAGAAGAAGAGTTTTTCTCTCTCTATTCATGGGCTGGGGTGGGAGGCAGGAGGGATTTTACTATGTGGAATCCAGAAGGATCGAACTTAAGAATGTTCCTATCCATGAACTATAAATTATCCCCTGAAATACGGTGTCAATAATAAGAGATATTTGGTTGGATTCCGTAGAGTGAAAAGCATGGCTAAAGGAATGGAGGAGCAGTGTCATCTCTAAAGTGATTTTAAGTTATTCTTTCACCAAGATCAAGCCAAAATATAAGGAATCAAGAGAATATACTGTTCTTTAGATTGTTCAGATGATCATATCACAATTTATCCCAATTCAGTCATTTAAAGTCTGAGATCTCTGCTGATGTTCTCAAATGCATCCTGCTACCAGAAAACTAACAATTTGTTAATGCATTGGATTTCTCATTTGACTTTGACTTATGAAGTCTTAGAAATAAATTTTGTATTTAAATACCAGAACTATGCAAAGTTAAGTCTTTTCTCTTGCCTTATTATTTAATGATTTCCTTCACATTGTAGCTAATTATTTTGCTGCCTTGACAAGAAATTTTTAAGTATATGTATAGTATAGATATTTCTTTGCATATACCATTTTGTTTAGGTCTTAAATTCTTTGCACATACTATTTTTTTTTTTAGATCTTAATGTCATCAAAGGCAAAGACAATACCCTTTATAATAATTCCTATGAATTATCTTGCAATAATGAATTGCTAGAGAATGTTCTCGAATTTTTCTTTCTTTCAGTCATTACATCTAATTTTTTATGGATTCCTGTTGAATCTATTTGAAAAGCTTTTCTTGAACTTGTCTGCTGTATATTCTCATTATTTTTGCCCTAGTTAAGACACTATTGTCTATATCTGAAATACTTCAAGAGTTTCTTAAAATCTCCTCTCTAATTTGTATTCCCCAATAATTCCTTATCCTCAGGATAGTCAAAACAATCATCTTAAAACATAAATCATATACTATAACTTACTTCCTTAAGAACATGTATGTTTTCATATTGCATTTGATATCAAATAATGATTTTTACTTTACTTTGGCTTTCAAATCTTACAAATATGATTAACGTAACTTTCTGTGGCTAGGCTTACCATTCTTCTCCTGCCAGCCTTATAATACTCCTACCACCTAGGCCTTTTTACTTCCTTGAACACACACATTTTGTGCTACCTAGTAGACTTCCCTCTTGCTGCAATTATCTCCCCCACTTTTGGTAATGTTGTTTTTTCTTGTCATTTACATCTTAATTTAAATGGAGCCTTTTTAAAAAGTGTCTCCTTGGTCATCAAATCTAAAACTGGCCACTCAGACATACTCTTTGATAGCACTAAATATTAGTTATAATATTTAAGTTATTACTCCTGTATATTTTTCTTTGTGGATCCATCAAGCCATCAATCCAAACATTGATTCACCCATATGTATATTTTCTTTCATTGACTCATTCATTTTATTATCATCACCCATCTAGAATTCAAGCTCAATGAATAAAAAACACCTTTGACCTGTTCATTGTTTTTATTACCTGGGCTTATATTGGTGTCTGGTGTTTTATTAGTCTGGATTCCGATAATCAGAATGAATTTTCAAAAATTTTATATTTTATATATATATGTATACATATATACGTATACACACACACACACACACACACACACATATATAATAAGTGAAGGAATGTCTCATACTATTATGGGAAATTCCAAGATCTCCTGTGTGATTCAGCAAGCTGGTGACCTAGGAAATCAAATGGTGTAGTTCCTGGCTGATCTGTAGGTCTCAGAACCAGAAGAACACGTGATATAATTCCAGGATATACACCACTGTATATATATAGGAGCTTCCTGAGAAGCTCCTAATGCAGGAAGGCTCTGGTTTCCAGTTTGAGTCTGGAAACAGAACAAAAGCTGATATCTTAATTCAAAGTTTACCAAGTAGGAAGAATTATCTTATTTGGTGTAGGGTCAGTCTTTTTGTTCTATTCGTCTTCAAATGATGGTTTGAGGCCCACTCATATTATGGAGGACAATTTGCTTTACTTAATCCACCTGTTTAAATGTTGAATTTTATAAAAGAAACACTCATATAGAAAATAACGAGAATAATGTTTAGTAAAGTACCTGGAAAGCCCATGGCCCAGTCAAGTTAACACCTAAAATTTGCCATCACAATATTCAACAAATAAATATTACACAACTCTTCAATATGCCAATCACTTATTATTACTTTGCATACATTATATCAACTAATCTTCATTGCAAACTTAACTAGTAGCAACTGGTATCATGAATGTCCTTGCTGTGTGAGGAATCTGAGTCTGGGCGAGTTAAGAAAACTTGTGTAATTGCATATACATATAGTTACTGATTTTCTTTTAGAAAAATAAAATTTATGTATGACCTTAGGTGGGTAATTTTTGACCTATTCAATAAACTATACTCGTTTTATAATTATTAGTCAATTATACTATAACATTAGTTAAAGATATATTATAATCATCTATTCAGATACGTATCTTCCTTTCCCTACTTCTAGCCCTTGTTTCAATTAAAATCTGAATTCTATTATTACAGTCAATACTTGCTAAGCTATTTAACGTGAGTCTTCAAATACAAGTGCACTCATAATAACATACTGACTTTTCTGAATTTCTTAGCTGAGAAATGGTTAGTATTCAAATTTTCCTTTTGAATTTTGTGGATTTTTTTTAGTCATTATCATGCAATTGAGACTCATCAATATTAATATCTGTTTGGATGGCTTCATGATATGCTTCTTATGAGCACCATGTTTACTCTCTAAACGTTCATGTTTAGACCTGTAGCATAATTCCAATTTTTGCAATTGCAGTGTTGTATTGAACAATGTTTGTCTATAATCCCTATGTACCTATGGATGGGATTCATGAGCCCTTAGGAAATACTGTATAGGCTGTAGACTGCAAATGAAACACCTGAAAACATGTAAATCTTCTTGTGTATGGTTCATGTTAACTTGTTTGATAAATGACTACCCATACATTATCACATTCTCACAAATGTGTGGATGCAACATGTATAAGTAGCTAGAAAGCAAATTTCTCAGTTACAGCTTCTCAAAGTTTCCAATGTTAGGAAATATTGAGAATTTTCCAGCTTGGCTTTATTTATTTGCATTACTTCTAGAAAGGGTATGCCTCCATAAAGTTAACATCCATATTATCTTTTGAAATGTGATTGAAAAAAACGGTATCTTGCTATTTTAATTTTCTCTTCTCTATTTACTTATGAAACTAAATATCCACAGAATATTTCCATTATGTACATACATCTTATTGAAAATTGACTATTTTATAGTAACTTTGCACAAATGGTCTCTCTGAATCTGTCATTTTCAGTTGCCTTCCATTGTGGGTGAAAATCAGGTCCAAATAGTGAGTTAGATAACACATTGACTAATTGAGTGACAATAGCAATAATGCTGCCAGTTCTATGTCTAAACCTCAGGAGACCCAGTTTGTTTTGTTTGCCTTTTATGCCTGTATAGTCTTCATTAAAAATATGCCCAGGATGGCCTGCAGAGCTGAAAAGGATAAAAGCTACATGAAGCAAGGCTGCCCCAGTTAAGCTCCTTCATTTAGCCAAGCCAACATTGAATGAGGCCTTCGTTCTACCTTTAGAAGTGTAAGCCAGATCATGCACAGAAACCTTAGTGATGCCGGGTGAGACAGTCAAATCCACAGCCTTGTGATTGCTGAGATACAGTAATAAATTATATTTCCTTCAATTTATCAGAATTGAAGGTGGTTTGTCAGACAGCAATAAAGGTTACATAATATATAGCAAAAGAAGTAATTTGTCCTAGATAATTTTAAAAAATCCCTTTTAATATTCTATGCAATTTTCATTTGCCTAATAACATGTTTTAACATTTACGTATTACTTTTTCTTTGTTTTCTTTATTTTTTTGCTTGAACAAAACTTGGAGTAGTTTATTTTCTATCAAGTTTATAATATTAAATGTGATTATATAAACTTTATTTTAATTATATAAGTGCAGATTGACGCTCTGGGATATCAGTTGTCAAACTGTTATAAGTAATTGAGCATAATTTTTAAACACACACATATGAAAATACAGTAAGTCTTAATTTCCAAAAACAGGCCATGAAGTAAAATAAAAATTATTTTAACTCTTAAGGATTTTCATGCGGTGAATGAGAACAATATTGATTTATTTTTCATCTACATTGTAGTGACATGACATTAACATGCACAGAATTTTAAAATTAAAAGAAAATTTTTTTAAAAGAAACACACCATTTAGGAAATCTCTATGATTTCATTTGTATGAGCAGATAATAATTTGTCTTTTTTCATTTGCTTTAACTATATTATTTCCTATTTGTTTTCCCATGTACTCTCGATACTTTAATCAATAAAATGACATAATAACTTAGTAGTTAATGACTACATTCAATCAATAAGATATTAATATAGGCAATCATCTTTGGCACATATGAAATGAAAAATACTATTGACCAGGCCTGGTCATACACCTCCCACCAGGGCTTTGGGAGGCTGAGACTTGAGACTAGGAGTTGAGGGCAGCCTGAGTAACATAGCAAGACCTTGACTCTACAAAAATTTTAAAATCTGCCAGGCATGGTGGTGCATGCCTGTAATCCTAGCTACTTACTACTTGGGAGGCTGAGATGGGAAGACAGCTTGAACCCAGGAGTTTGAGGCTGCAATGAACTGTGATGGTTACTGCACTGCACTCTTCCCTGAGCAATAGATAGAGACCTTCTCTCTCTCTCTCTCTCTCTCTCTCTCTATATATATATATATATATATATATATATATATATATATACACACACACTCACACACACACACACACAAATTTCTCTCTCATATATAATAGGGGAGAGAGAGAGAGAAAGAGACAAGGTCTCTATCTGTTGCTCAGGGTAGAGTGCAGTGCAGTAACCATCACAGCTCATATATATATGTATATGTATATATATATATATATATATATATATATATACAGAGAGAGTGAGAGAAATGTAAATGTATATATTTAGAAATTTCTATATAAATAGAATTTTTTTCAAGTATATTTCAAAATATTTCAAAAATATTGAAAGTATTGAAACACTTTCAAGAGTAAAACCCTATCTCTTAAAGTACATCACAGTCATGGCATTTAACAGAAATATACTTAAAATAATAATGTCTTAATATACCATAGTATAGAAAACTTGACATTTTTAACGTGACTTTGTGTGTGAATAGCAGTGCATTTGTTTGATTAGCTAATTCCATATATTATACAAACATATATTAAGAACTAAAATGAAAAGTAAAACGTAAAAACAGATATTATGCACTTATCCCTCATACTTTTCAGGGTTTTTAAAAATAGTTTTTATATCCTAGGTCTTTCATTTCATTTTTCTAACACATTCATATTGCTCATGTCATAATTTGAATAAAATGACATAAATATTTCAAAGTTTATGTAATAGCTAACAGTGTTCATTACTTTTTTGTCAGTACATTTTATTTAATTGTATTGTGTTAATTAGCATCGGAATTGTATTATTTATAACTTATGATTGTTTTATAGTGATTGTCAGTGATTATAGGATATAGTTAAGATTTAACCTGTGTTGATTTAGAAATCATGATTTCTGAATGTCATGCATGGCACTAAAATACAAAAATACGTAACCAATTAAAAGTAGCTGAAAAGTAATTATTTAAATCTATATGGCAAATGTGTCTTATTATCTTCTCTTTTCAATGATCGATTAATTCCTTTAGCAGTCACAGATTGACTAAAATATCATTAAAATAGCGAATGACCAAAGGTTGCAAAAATATGACTGAAAGCTGATATAGTTTGTTCTGTGTCTCCACCCAAATCTCATCTGGAATTATAATCCTCATGTGTGGAGGTGATTGGGTCATGGTGACAATTTATTACATTTACCCTGATGTGATTATTACACGTTATTACGTGTTCTCCTGATAGCTTGAGCCCAGGAGTTCGAGGCTGCAATGAGCTGTGATGGTTACTGAATTGTACTCTACGTTGAGCAACAGACAGAGATATTCTCTCTCTCTCTTTTCCTCTCTCTCTCTCTCTCTCTCTCTAGAGAGAGAGCTCTAAGGAGAACTGATGGTTTAAAAGCAGCAGTTTCCCTGTGCTCTCTCTCGCCAGTAGCCATGTAAGATATGCCTTGCTTCCTCTTCAGCTTCCATCATGATCGTAAGTTTCCTGAGGCCTCCCCAGCCAAGCATAACTGTGAGTCAATTAACCTCTTCTCTTCATAAATTAGTATCTTTATATCAGTGTGAGAGTAAACTAATAACACAAAAACCTAGGTATTTTGCAAATTGCATAGTGCTGTATTTACTGGTTGGGAATTGACCATTCAGTGGGTGAGTATTTTTATCTTATTTTCCTCATGAGAAAGCAACTGATATAATAGAGGTTTTGCCCCATTCCTGTGGCTTTTTAAATTTGTTGACAATTAACTCTGCAAACTCTACCCTTCCAAGCATGCCGTTGCTCTTACTCACCTGCTTTGCAAATCTTCACTCTCAGCATGTCACAATATCCTAGAAGTTTACAAACAAATATCACCTCTTCTTCTGAAGATGGATTGTTGAAAGAAAACAACCACAATGAGGTTCTGTAGACACACCTTAACTGGATTTTGTTCTACTAGGCTCATTATAAACACACCATCATGTCTGCAAAGTCCCACATTCACGTAGAGATAAATAACAACCTACTTATTCATCTGGGTATTTAAAATCAACTGATTAATATCATGAAGACATTTACTTATGTTAATTATGCATTCATTCAAGAAACATCTTATTTATTATAAGGTGTCAATAAATAAGTCTCTAAATAAGGCATGGAGATTATTTTATTCTCTTTAGTGTCTGATATTTATTTATATATATTAGTATATAATGGTATTCACACTTTATAGACTGGGTGTGGTGACTGACACCTGCAATCCTAGGACTTTAGGAGGAGGAACCAGGATGATGTCTTGAGCGCAAGTTTCAGACAAGCCTGGGCAACAAAATGAGAACCTGTCTCTATTTATTAAACAAATAAAAATAAATAACTTTATAGAAACTATATTGTAGATGCACCATATTACCAAAACAAAATAAATTATGCACTATAAAATGTTAATTAACATTCCTTTAAATAATAAAAAGAATGTTTGCTTTCTTGGGGAATAAATATTGTCAAATGTGGTAGTTGTGTTTTAGGATCACAGTCAAGCCACCAAAAGGTAACATTTTATTCATTCTATCATCATTATTTCTAAAATGTTTCTATAATTACAAGTAGTTTTAGTACAAACAGTAAAAATAAATGTGACTTACTATTTGCTAGCACAAAAGAGTGACTACAGTAAAAAACAAATTAATTGAACATTTTAAAATAAAAAGTTTAATTGGATTGTGTGTAACTCAAAGAATAAGTGCTTGAGGTGATGAATACCACATTTGCCCTGATGTGATTATTACACATTGGATACCTGTATCAAAATATCTTACGTAACTCATAATTATATACACTTGCTTTGTACCTGTAAAATTAGAATAAAAATGACTTTAAAAATTTATATTATTCTCAGCAAACTGACACAAGAACAGAAAACAAACACTACATGTTCTCACTCATAGGTGGGTGTTGAACAGTGAGAACACATCGACACAGAGAGGAAAGCATCACACATTGTGGTCTGTTGGGGAGGCCAGGAGAGGAACAGCGGGAGGTGGGGATGTTGGGGAGGGATAACATTGGGAGATGTGCCACATATAGGTGACGGGGGCGTGGAGGCAACTAACCACATTGCCAGGTATGCACCTATGCAACAATCCTGCATGATCTACACATGGACCCCAGAATCTAAAGTACAATAAAAAATGAAATACAATAAAATACAATATACTTGAATATAGACAATGCAAAAAATTATTTCTTATATTTACTTCATTGTTTTATATTAATGTTTCTGTAACTTATAATTAGGTATAATTACTGTGTGCCTATAAAAATTAGAAGTAAAAATGACTTAAAAATTGTTCTTTATATACACTTCATTGTTTTATATTGATGTTTTTAAAGGAAAGATCTAAAGACACTCTATCTTCAAAATTGTAAGAGTTAGAGGAGCAATATCAAAAAAAAACTCAAAAGCTATCAGAAGACAAGAAGAAACTAAGATCAGAGCAGAACTGAAGGAGATAGAAACACAAAAAACCCTTAAAAAATAAAGAATTCCAGGATGTAGTTTTTTGAAAAGATCAACAAAATAGATAGACTGCTAGCCAGATGAATAAAAAAGAAAACAGAAGAACCAAGCATATGCAATAAAAAAAAAAAAAACGATAAAGAGGACATTACCACCAAGTCCACAGAAATACAAATTACCATCAGAGATTACTACAAACAGCTCTGTGCACACAAACCAGTAAATCTGGAAGAAATGCATAAATTCCTGGACACTTGCACTCTCCCAAGACTAAACCAGAAAGGAGCAGAAACCCTGAATAGACCAATAACAAGGGCTGAAGTTGAGGCAGCAATTAATAGACTACCAACCAAAAAAAGTCTGGGTCTAGACAGGTTTACAGCTGAATTCCACCTGACATACAAAGAGGAGCTGGTACCATTCCTTCTGAAACTATTCCAAACAATAAAAAAAGGGAATTCTCCCCAACTCGTTTTATGAGACCAACATCATCCTGATACCAAAACTGGAAGAGACTCAACTAAAAAAGAAAACTTCAGGCCAATATCCATGATGAACATAGATGCAAAAATCTTCAATAAAATACTGGCAAACTGAATGCAACAGGAAATCAAAAAGCTTATTTATCAGGATCAAGTAGGCTTCATCCCAGGGGTGCAAGGCTGCTTCAAAGTATGCAAATCTATAAACATAATCCATCACATAAACAGAACCAAAGACAAAAGCCACATGATTATCTCGACAGATGCAGAGAAGGCCTTCAACAAAATTCAACAGCACTTTTTGCTAAAAACCCACAATAAACTAGGTATGGATTGATTGTATCAGAAAATAATAAAAGCTGTTTGTGACAGACCCACAGCCAATATTATACTGAACAGGCAAAAACTGGAAGCATTCCCTTTGAAATCTGGCACTAGACAAGGATGCCCTCTCTCACCACTCCTATTCAATATAGTATTGGAAATTCTAGCCAGAACAATCAGGCAAGAAAAATAAATAAAGGGTATTCAACTAGAGAAAGAGGAAGTCAAATTGTCTCTATTTGCAGATGACATGATCTTATATTTAGAAGACCCCATCATCTCAGCCCGAAATCTTTTGAAACTGATAAGCAACTTCAGCAAAGTCTCAGGATACAAAATCAATATGCAGAAATCACAAGCATTCCTATACACCAATAACAGAGTAATAGAGAGCCAAGTCAAGAGGGAACTCCCATTCACAATTGCTATAAAGAGAATAAAATACCTAGAAATACAACTAACAAAGGATGTAAAGGACCTCTTCAAGGAGAACCACAAACCACTGCTTATGGAAATAAAAGAGGAAACAAACAGATGGAAAAACATTTCATGCTCATGGTTGGGAAGAATTAATATCATGAAGATAGTGTGGTAATTCCTCAAGGACCTAGAAATAGAAATTCCATTTGACCCAGCAATTCCATTACTGGGTATATAGCCAAAGGACTATAAATTGTTCTACTATAAGGACACATGCACACGAATGTTCATTGCAGCACTGTTTACAATAGCAAAGACTTGGAACCAACTCAAATGCCCATCAATGATAGACTGGACTGGAAAAATGTGGCACATATACACCATGGAATATTATGCAGCCATCAAAAATGATGAGTTCGTGTCCCTTGTAGGGACATGGATGAATCTGGAGAACATCAGTCTCAGCAAACTGACACAAGAACAGAAAATGAAATATCGCATATTCTCACTCATAGGTGGGTGATGAACAATGAGAACACATGGACACAGGGAGGGGAGCACTACACACTGGCGTCTATTGGGGGGAATAGGGGAGGGACAGCAGTGGGGGGAGCTGGGAGGGATAGCATGGGGAGAAATGCCAGATGTGGGTGAAGGGGAGGAAGGCAGCAAAACACACTGCCATGTGTGTACCTATGCAACTATCTTGCATGTTCTGCACATGTACCCCAAAACCTAAAATGCAATAAAAAAAAATTAAAAAAAAAGAAGAGAAAAAAAAATCAGAAGACATCAGATGCTGGAGACGATGTGGAGAAGTAGGAACACTTTTACACTGTTGGTAGGAGTGTAAATTAGTTCTACCATTGTAGAAGACAGTGTAACAATTCCTCAAGGATCTAGAACTAGAAATACCATTTGACCTAGCAATCCTATTACTGTGTATATACCCAAAGGATTATAAATCATTCTATGATAATGAAACGTGCATACATATGTTTATTGTGGCACTATGTACAATTGCAAAGACTTGGAAGCAACCAAAATGCCCATCAATGATAGACTGGATAAGCAAAATGTGGCATATGTACTCCATAGAATACTATGCAGCCATAAAAGGGATAAGTTCATGTCCTTTGCAGGGATGTGGATGAAGCTAGAAGCCATCATTTTCAGGAAACTGACACAATAACAGAATATCAAACACTGCATGTTCTTACTCATAAATGGGTGTTGAACAATGAGAACACATAGACACAGGGAGGGTAACATCACATACCAGGGCCTGTTGTTGGGTGTGGGCCTAGGGGAGGGATAGCAGGGGGGTCAGGGAGTAGGGAAAAGATAGCATTAGGAGAAATACCTAATGTAGACGACAGGGTGATGGATGCAGCAAACCACTATGAGACATGTATAACTTTGTAACAAACCTACACATTCTGCAAATGTACCCCAGAATTTAAAGTTAAAAAAAAAAAGATTACCCAGTACAGTGAAATCGCTTGTAAACTTTGTTAAGTAATAAAAATCCTAAAGAAATATCAGGTCGGTAGGAAGAGTTTGGGGTGAAAATTTAAAAAAATAATAATAAAGAGCAAAGAAACATAAATGCAAATATTAGTAATGCTCATCTAAAACTCATGGATGAGAATGTGGTAGCAGTAATATTAAACAGAGGTGATGTTTCCGATATTTAATGAATTTTAACTGTAGCTTTACCTTTTGGTCTCTTATGTTTTATTACAGAAAAGTAGTTTACCTGAATATTGCTAAATATGAGACCCTGATAACTGGGAATGCTGAATTTGAAGTTTGAGCATTAGAAAGAGATCATAAGATGAGTCTGGTAGGTCACTGGATGTTACCAAGAAGCTTCCTTCAGCTATGGGCTGAGTGCACCTCTCACTTAATGTTTTTGAAATGCATGGAGTTTTTAAATGCTTATTTGAATAGTATCCAAATAAATATATTTTGTGATAGTTGAAGCTATAGATATGAGTATATGTGTTTGTGTGCAGATGCATGTGAGAGAGAGAGAAGGAGAGGGACAAACAACACTTTTTCCTGTGCAATTGTAATCAAAGCCATGGAAGAATCATGTAATGTTGATGAGCTCTGGAAGGGGAGTAATTATGCCTTGTGTGTCACATATTCTCCTTAGAAGCAGATATATATTTTGAGACACTAATATGTCAACAAGAAATCATGGCTGCTATTAATGTTTATCTAATTTATAATCATTTATGCAACTTACCTAGTGCTAATCAAATTTATCCCAGCCTTTTTATGTTATCCCTAGAGCCCAGATCTAAAGAGAAGATGATAAATGAAAATTGATAAAATACTAGGAAGAAAGAATTTGTTATTTTCAGAACTATGATATACTAAACTATATTTTTCTTTATAGTTACTGCTCATCAGTTCAATCATAATATTTTCAACTGAGACTTTCTTCCTAGAAATTTTGTCTCAGAAGATTGCTACAAGACGGTCACAGTGTCTGAAGAGCAGTAAAATTGTAGCTAACATGAGGAGTATATTCTTAGGAGAGGAAAGTCAAGCAGTAATAGATTAGAAATGAGAGATCCTAGACAGATAAACACAGTAACAACAAAAACAACAACAAAACACATAGAAATAATGACCTTGAAGTGTTTAATTGTTTGAGAAAAGATCTAGGAGGAATCATTATCTATATGCTCAATTATCTCATTATAATACATTAATTAGACTATTAGTTTTTGAACAATTGAGAAGGATATTTTCTCAAAATGTTTATTCTAGCTGTGTCATGATGCATTTGAGATCATGTTTTGAACTCTTTTGAGCATAATCTTGAATTCTCCATTCCAGTTATAAAATTAAATGAGGAAATGTCATTTTTCAAAGAGCATGGCAATATTATAACACTCTGTGTTTCTTCTTTGTTGTGTCTACCCCATGTTGAATTACTCATTTAATATATAGCTTCTAAATAAAACATGCAAACTCCCATGAGGGCAGGAAAATATTTGTTTGGTTTTATATCTGAGTTCTCACAATGACTGGCAGAGCTGTTGCTCAAAAATTGGGCAATCCTTACTTGATAATTTGAAAAATGCCTTGCAGAAAGTGTGAAGATGTGAAGGTTTTATTTTTAATGCAACTGCAAGGCAATTCACTCTGCTCATGCAGCACATTATCAATGAAACCCATCCTGATAATTCAACCAGAAGTAATCTTCTTTTGAAAACTCTCACCATGTTTTGCCTAGACTTCTCTTAGAGAACATAAGTCACCCTTGCATTTTTGATCGTTACAAACATATTTTATTTCAGGTATTGCAATTTCAATGTCCATAGAGAATAAAAAGTTCAAATAAATAGTAAATCCAGCTTTGGGTAGTGATGGTCACAGTGTCAAACTGCAAAGTTAACAAAGGAAAACAGGTCCCATTCAAGTCCAGCTAAGGGACCTCACTTGAGAACTCACATTAGGCACTGTCAGAACAAGTATGTTTCATCTCATCTCACATGTGCAAGTTCCTAAAGTCACTATCTGTATTTTAATTTAAACAAGTTGGATCTGTTAAGCATCAGAATAACATATCTCATATAGTTGGCATTACATTGATTTTTAAAAATTAGTTGTAGCATGTAGTACAAATACTATTATAGTCTTAATAAGAATAGTTAGTCAAAATAAAAAGAATATTAATTATTTGTTCAATTTATTACTGCATATAAGATAGAACCACTGTATAAGTTAAAATGTCCAGTTCCCTAAGAGTATTAGAGGCATGTTTGCCACAATGCACATTCCAATTATGAAAATTGTTTAAAGATGCACTCCTATTTTATCTTGAAATGCTATGCTGTGGCATAGAATTCAGATTTTACATGAGAATTTTACCTGGCCTATTAAATTAATATATCAGTTAAAATATTATAACCTAACAATATATGGGACAGTTGTTTAAATTCTAAACTCATTTAAAAAATTGTGGATGGGCTACTTAAAAGCATGTATGATTTCTTATTCATTCTTGTATTTTCTAATGCTAACACTGCTTTTAACTTTTTGGTGTTTCAAAAAATATCAAATGAATTCGCAAATAAAACAATAGTTTAAAATCTAAAAACGCTTTCCGAAAAATGAACCATATTTAATTTACTAAAACTTGTCTTAATCGAACATAAGTTTTCGGGGTACAGGCATCTCTAGGAAATATTGCAGGTTCAGTTCCAGACCTCTGCAATAACATTATCATGACGAAGTGAGTCAAACAATTTTTTTGGTTTCCCAGTGCATGTAATAGTTATGTAAGTATGCAATACATTAAAGGACAAGGTACATAACTTAATGGAAAATCATTTATTGCTAAAAATGCTGACAGAGACAGGAAGTGAGCACATGTTGGAAAAATGGGCTGCAGACTTCTTTCAAGCAGGGCTGTCACAAACTTCCGACAAGTGATAAAACAGTCTCTGTGAAGAGTAACAAAGTGAAACAATAAAGTGAGGTTTGCTTGAATTAGCAAGGAAATTCATATAATAAATCTGAGCACCTTTCTTTTAGAAATTTCGGGCTGAAGGCTTCGGAAAAGAAAGTTTGGGTAATTTTATTTTTTGAGTCTGACCTCCATGCTAATATCTCGTTGCCCTGATTCGTTGCCTTTTCCCACATGGCATTTGCCAGACCACTTCTTAAACCTCAGAGTATTTCCATTTAATAAATATTTCTTAAAATCTCACGATTTAATATACAGATACTTAATGCTAATATTAAAATTACATTATTATATAACATATTTCTTTGTGTACTTTGTTATGAGATAATCAATTCATATATTTGTACTGCATAAGAAACTCACCAAGGGAGGATCCCTTCACCCTGAGACTAACCAGGGAAATATGGAGAAACCTCATCTCTACAAAAATGTATCTGGGCATGGTGGCATGCCCCTGTAGTCCCAGCTACTCAGGAAGCTGAGGTGGGAGAATCACCTGTGCCCAGGAGGTTGGGGCTACAGTGAGTAGTGACGGGCCACTGTACTCCAGCCTGGGCAACAGAATGAGAGCCTGGCTCAAAAAAAGAAAAAAAAAAAAAAGAAAAAAAGAAAAAAAGGAAATGACTTTGGGTAGTGAGGATCAAAGGAAGTGTTTTTTACTAGGATGTGCTGAGATGCCTCGGCTTCAGGTTCAGCAGGATTCAGGTGTTTAAACATGTCATCAGGAACCTATCTCCCTAGCTCCTTCTTTTAGCTATTTTCCTTGGCTTCGGTGTTGTTTTCTGACAGTTTCACAACTACTGTTGAACGTGGTGACTATTACTCACAGTTTCTTCAGGCAGGCTCTTTGGGAAAAATTTATTGTAATTTTATGCAGGCTGCTTCCTGCAATGCTGTCATAGGAATAAAGTCACCTTCAGAACCACTTTGTTCTTAGTCCTGCGTATGATATTCCTGCTACTGATTCCTAGTTTCTGAAATGGAAATGGTTTCCAGCATTTGATACCTAACCGTGGGTAAGGTGACACTTGCCAAAGTCCTGTGTCCCCTTGGATGAAAGAAAAAAAAATTATTGCCTGTTTGCACCACAAACTTCTCATCTAAACTTTATGGCTCCCTTTAAAAAGATGCCTGGGGCTAAAGTGAGGACCACTTGAGCCCAGGAACAGCATGGCGAGCCCAGAACAGCATGGCAAGACCAAATTTCTCTAAGAAATCTCAGGCTCTATACACACATACATATATTTAAATATATGTATACATATACATATTATGTATATATTTGTACATGAGAATTATATATATTTATGTGTACATATGTATATATGTGTATATACATGTGCATATAAATATACATACACACAAGGTTATGCATAATGCCATTAATTGATAATTCTTCTGCATTTATATATCATGGATAAAATAATTGAAGCCACTTCATTTTTCAGTTGAACATAACACATAGGCATAACTACTTTTTGAAAACATTCTAAAACCAAATAAAATTAGAAACAATTATTCTGACAAAAAAATCTTGATAGCCATTATTTTTGGAACATTTGGTGATTTCTGGACACACTGGAAGAGAATGCTTAAAACTGAGATTGCAATAGAAGAACAGATTGTAAATTAGCCATAAAAATCATGTGGAAATATTTGCCAGTTTAGTTCACACAACTTGTAATATAATGTATACTACTTGTAAATAAACATACTTCTTTCAAAACCTTTAAAGTATACTTTCCCTGTGCTTCTTATTTTGACATGCACTGTCACTTGAAAATAGAAAACTAAATACTTTCTTGAAGAGTTGACAAGTCTGGATACTTATTTAGCTACCTTATTATTTCACATTTCAGAAAAAAGAAATCATCTGAATGTCATTGTGCCTAATTTAATTAGTCCAACACTGGTTCTCAGTATACAATTTACAATGTGTCTCCTTTATTTTACTCACCATTTTAGTCCTCTTGCCAGATGAAAAGGAAGAAATCTACATCTATTGTGATTTTCAGTCCTACCTTCTCTTTTTGCTTTTTACTCATCTTATTTTGATATGATATGTAAGTTGATTTTTTCACCCCCTTTTCTGTTTTCCTAAACTATACAATGAAAAATTTACCCTAAATGATACACCAATTTTCAGGGTAAATATGCTATAACAAATCATCATTACTTATTCTTACTAAGGGGAAGAAACTGTATGCTGCCAAAAGCTAGCTAAAAAGAATTAATATGTTTTATTTATCATATGTAAGATTTTTTAAAGATATTTCAGCCAAGTAGTCCTAGACAAAATGTCATTCTCTTCTGTTCAATAATTTATAATTGTATTTTTCATCAGACATTATACCCTTCTTTATGAAAGGTGAAAGATTATAATTTTATGCACATTTACTTTCAGTTATATAAACTAGTATAAAGATAGAACATTTTCACTCTGTCCTACATAATCAGTTTGTTTGCGAAAATTACTTGTCTCCCAAAGCTGATCCCATTCAACCAAATCACATCTTGCTTTCCAGCAGAAAAGAATAAACACCTTAAAAAATAATAGCATACAATTGTATTAAATTTTAATGATCCTCCAAAAGACGTTTGAAAGTGTACACAATCAAATACAAATATATTTTGCTCTTCCAACTCCTTGTTTTTAAGAGCAAAAGAATGCTATGTACACTGTTCTAAACCCTCATTTTGTATTTAGCAATTCATCTTATCAAACCTTCTGTATTGGCACACAAAAGCATCTTATTTTTTACAATATTCATATATTAATTGATGGATAAATGTCTTGCTTTCAATCAGTTTCAGACATTACAGATAGTGATGCATTGAAAAAATGAGATGTACATTATTTTTAATATCTTTAACTATATGCGTTATAAATTTTTCAGGACTTGAAATGCTAGACACACAAGGGTATACATAATTTTATTTTATTAGCTATGGGCAAGTTGATCTTCATATAGTTTTTATCAACATACAAATTCATCAATGATGAATGATCTGTTAAAACATAATTTAATCCAATGTTTATCTTTTAATAATTTAAAATTAAATAATTTAAAAATAATTCCATTTTGATTTTATTTATTTACAAGAGATGGTAAGCATTACTTATATATTTGGAAGTTTCTATGAACATTCATATTTTAAAATAATTTTTCAATTGATTTATGTCTTAAACTAATTTGTAGAAGCTGTTTATATACTTGAAGGGTTACTTTTTCTGTCAATGATACGAACTGTAAAATGTTTCTTAGTTTGTCATTTGACCTTTTCATTCTGCTTATAATTTTTTATTTTTTATTCCACACCTATTTTCTTTATATTGTAAGTAGTTGAATATATCAATCTTCCCAATCATTTTAGGAATTTTGAAACCAAGTTAGAAAAAGCTTCAACATTCTAAAATTTTAAAATAGTAATAATTCATGTTATTTTAGTTTATTGTTATAGCTATTATTTTAGAATTTGTTCTTTGTACCAAGTCTTACACCAGTCAGAAGAGCTATTATTTAAAATATTTTTAAACGTTATTATTTTAAAAAAACAGATGTTGGCATGGCTGTGGAGAAAAATAGAATGCTTCTACACTGTTTGTGGCAATGCGAGGAGTTTAGCCACTGTGGAAAGCATGTTAGAGATTTCTCAAAGAACTAGTAGTAGACCTACTGTTCTGCCCAGCAAGCCCATTGCTAGGTATATATCCAAAGGAATATAAATCATTCTACCAAAAAGACACAGGCACCCATATGTTCATTGAAGCACTATTCACAATAGTAAAGACATGGAGTCAATCTAGATGCCCGTCAATGGCGAATTAAATAAAGAAAATATGGTAAATATATATTAATAGCATTGAATACTATGCAGCCATAAAAAAGCAAAGAAATCTTGTTATTTGCAGCAACATGAATACAGCTGTGAGACATTATTTGAAGAGAACTAATGCAAAAACAGAAAATCAAATACCACATATTCTAACTTATAAATGGAAGCTAAATATTGAGTACACAGGGACATAAAAATGGAAATAATAGACACTGGGAACCACAAGAGGAGGGAGAGAGGGAGGGATGAGGACAAGGACTGAAACCTACCTATTGAATACTATGCTCATTACCTGGGTGAGAGTTTCAACCATACCCTAAACCTTAGCATCACACATTAGATCCTTAAAACAAATCTGCACTGGTACCTTCTCAATCTAAATAATTTGAAATATATATATATTAATAAGATGTCCAAATTATTAATCCAATTAACATTTAATTTCAGAACATTATCCAACTATTAAAAAACCCAAATATTTAATGGTCATCTTTTTCTCACTAAATTAAGATGGCATCATCAGCACACACATTACTTAATATATGTTTATATTTGTTTCTATATCTGAATGTCAATTGTCCATTTACCTGGCATATACCAATATTTCATTACTTTAATTATTAAAGATTAAAATATGTTTCGCACCAGGCAGAGCAAATCACCATTCATTGTTCTTGTTCTTCAGTGTTTCCTGACTGTTTATGCTGCACATTTTTAAGGTGCTGACTCTGTACACACACTACATGAATTCAAAGTCATGTTTCTATGGCTATGACATCTTTAGAAAGTTCCTTATTAGTTTCATGTTAGGAAATATTAATATTATCTACATAAGAGGATTATTATTTATACATTTAAGGGGTTTAAATAATATCTAGCAAATATCACTCAAATAAATAATTGTTCTGTAACTATCATTTAAACTATGGTAAAAAAGTGTATTATGACTTGTCCAGTTAAAATGGAAATATTTTAAGGTATTATGGTAATTAGATTGTAGATATGCCTATTAATTTCATGTGCATTGTCATCATCAGTGCACATTGAGTCTATATAGTACCATTGAACATCATCAATATGCCATTATTTGTTCACATTCATTGTACACAATAAAACAAACATAATATTTGCTATGAAACAAACAGTATTTCTTTTATTGTGTAAACTGTTTCCTTGTTTTTTTCCAGAACCTATGTCTTTTATGCATGGATACAACATATTCAAGTCGTTTAAAGTGTTTCATCTTTTTTGGTTGTTACTATAAATAAGGTCTTTACTCCAATTATCTCTTCCAACTGGTTGTTCTAGTTTCATTTTGTTTTTACATACAAAATTATGGGTTTTGGTATATTAATTGTATATTCTTACTATATAGCTGCAATCTGTTATTTGTACTGAATTTTCAATTTATTCATTCAGGTTATCCAGGTATAAAATCATAGCATCTGAAAATAGTAACAATTTTACCTCCTGCTTTCCAGTATCTGTCTCCTCATTGATTTCTCTTCTTCAATTACATTGACTTGAATGCTCACCAAAATGTAAATAATAAAAATTACTGTAGATATTTATCATGTTTCTCCCTGTAACTTTCGTGGAGAATCGTCTAGAATAGTTCCACGAGAAATAATTCTGGCTTTAGGCTGAAATTTTTATTTTATTTTCCTTAGTAATTTGAATTTGAAAAGTGCTGTTTTCAGCAACTATGTAAATAGTCATATTTTTACCATCAACATCTAATAACCTGATAAAGTGTATTGATAGATTTTCTAATGTTAAAATACCCCCACATTCCTTCAGTTAGCCTTATTTAATTAGCATGTATTTTTAAACAATTCTTGATTCTAGTTGCTAATATTTTATTTAAAATGTTTACACTGATATTAATAAAACATTTCAATAGTTTTATGTTTATTTCCAACCTTACAAGTTTTTGTATACATTTATTAATGATTGATATATTTTCTCTCAAGTACTTTAAATAAAATTAGAATTATTTTTCTCTCAGGAATATATATAATTCTGCTGTGAAATAATCTTGGCCACATAGTAAAGGCATTAGAAAAAACCCTCTAAATCTGGACAATGTGAGTTAAGATAAAATGCTTAAACTTGGCTGGCTTGTCTCAGTTTGGTTCATTCATGTGTCTGCAGTTAGCTTGGGTCAGTTTCATGCGTTGCTATTATGACTAGAGAGTCTCATTTACCTGGTGATTGTCTGTTTTAGACAACGAAGTTTGCTCAGCTCTGTTCTCCCTGTTTTCTTATCCTTCAGACATTAGCTCAGGCTTCCTTGCAGAGCTGAAACAGTGATCAAAGGTAGGAGCAGAAGTACATGAGGTCTGTTGAGGCTGAGGTTTAGAACTGACACATTGTCACTTTTGACATATTTTATTGCAAAACGCAAGCCACAATACTGGTGTACATACAAAGGGTAGTGAAATAAACCTAACTTCCTTAATGAAAGTAACTAAAAAATTACATTTCAATGACCCCTTAAGGTAGTATTTAAACAAAAAAGCATGATGAAAGACAAGGAAGCACTCCTCATGTTGAAGATATGAGTTAGGAATATTTGTGCACCAAATAATATTACCAACATATGTAGAGTAAAAACTATAAAAATACACTTCTTTGTTAAATATACTTATGTGACATATATATGGTTATACTCACATGATTTTCTGTGATATTCAAATGAAACTGTTCAAAAATTTACTTTCTTTCTGTGCTTACTTTTTCATTTTTCCCTCATTTTTAGTCTTGTTATTTGTTTATTTTCAGAAAGAACAATATTCTATTTGTGTTTTCTGTAATTCACTCATTTTGACTTTTATTGATATATCATAGTTGTACATATTTTCACCTGTTTTTAGTGTCAGTTTTTATAATTAATTCATAAGTCATACTTTAACCACTCATTTTTTACTCATCTAAAATGTGTTTTCAAATATTTACTTTCATAACAAGTAAACATTTTTTGTCACCATTAAAGGTTTGTATTGCAAACAGATTATTGGATCAGTGGATTATATCTATAAGCTCTTTCAATTTTCATACCTGTATCACCCCCACAATCTTTTCTAGAACTCCTACCTTCATCATGAAGTTCCATGAGCTTTCCAATTTAAAGATGAGCTTCACAACATTTTTAATCTTCTAAGGGAAATACCATGCAGAAGATGACTAGATTTTTAAGCTTTCTCTGTCTCTTCCAATGTTGTCTGCAGTCAATTTATTGGCCACTTCTTTCAAGGCATTTATATGTACTTTTTGGGTTATGATTTCCAACATTTCTTCTGGATATGACGGCCTAATGGTATTGATTATCAAAAGTCTTCTAAATCTGACTGTTTCCTTTTATAGTAAAATTTTCACTGAACTTATGAACCACCTCAATGTCAGTAGTGGTGACACCAACCTGAGCTTCTGTCACAGTCTCCTATTTTCTGAACATGGATCTCATTTGGTCAGGGATAAGACACGTGCCCTACTCATGGACTTCCTCAATAATTAACCTGAAATTTCTGAAAGCAGTTTTTTCATTCTGCAAGGCTTGCTTCAAAAAACGCATTCCTTGAAGCTACCAAATACAATTTTGGTTCTTTAGTTATTGTAATGAATGTTTTTCCAATATATCTAATATCGAATATGGCTGGTGCCTTTATTTCATACTAATCATTTTTAGAAAGTGAATCAGCCCCTTTATTTGCAGCTCCCTTCTTGCTGCCATTTGTAAGGCGCTTGTTCCTGCCAATTGCCATAGTACTTGCTGTTCTGAGAGCCATAAGGGAAGTGTTTTTTTATAAGATTCATGTTAAAATTATTTCTGAAAATCTTGACTTTTAAAATTATTTTTCTGTAGACTTTTTGTGAAAGCTATAACTTTGATAGATATACAATTTTACATTACAATATGTTTGCAAGATCTTTTATTTTTCTATTTGTAGTTCAGTGTTGTGGTGGAAAAAATGTAAGTCTTGTCTGAGTCGTTCTTGTCCTTAAATGTGACAGGATGTGTTTTTATAATTGCTCAGTAGATCTTTCATTTCCATACATTTTTCATTTCCATTCAGTTACTACGAAATATTTGAGACTTTCCATTTTGTGTCAGTTTCCCCTGAACCTGGTGTGTCTTCAAAATATTTAATTTTAAAACTAATACATATTGAGCCTGTACATTGTGTAGACTGAATTATTTAATTCAATTAACTTCTCACTCTATGTAGTAAGAGCAAAAGTCACCATTTTTTTTTGGTAGGATAAATTAGGGAAACAAGAGGTTAAATAAGCAAATAATCATTGAAGCCATGATTTGAACATAGAAAGCCCAGTATAAACTCATGCAGTTTTAATCACTACACTGTACTTGTAGATGCAAATTCTTCTTTTATTTAGAAAAGTCTTCTCAAATGCATCTTTAAATAATATTATTTATTTAGAATTTAGTGATAGGTGTAAAATGGTTTCCTTTGTCTAATTTTTAATATCTATCATTATTTTTCTAATTTTTAATAAACTTTCAATGACCATTTTTGTTGGGTATTAATGATTATTTTAGATTCTGATGTATCTATTCTTGCTTATGCTCTTTCCCATTTTGGTTTTACAGTCTTTTTCATCCAGTTATTTTTTAATATTTCCTTGCCAAATAGGTTTATTTTGTCTGTTTCTTCCTATTTTAATTTTAATTGTTGCATTTATATATTGTGGTTTTTTTTTCAGAGTGTAAAATCATTTGCCATTCAGTTTTTTAAAATTATCATTAAAATTTTGGTTCTAATGTTTATTTCTTCTATGGCAATATTTTCTGAGAGTTTATCTCATATGCTGTTAATACATATGGCTGTCATGAGATAGTCTGTAAGAAGGTGACTAGATATGGGACGTTAAGAAAGGCTTTACTAAAACATAATATTTGACAGGCGATGAAGTTCATGGTTTTTGTATAGAACTTTCTAGAAAGAGGTATGTTCTGCTGGAATAGTTAGTCCTACGGGATTAGGAAGATATACATATACATTAGAAAGAAAGTGTGACTCATAGCAATGGTCATGGAAAAAGCTTGAGGTGGCAACAAGGATTTGGTCATTTCTATCGCTGAATAATAATTCTTCCAAGAGTAACATGAAAGCTTATAGAATGTTTTCATCACGTGTTTGCAGTTGAAAAGAGCAGTCTGCCTTAATTTAGAGGCATTTAAAAGTCTGTGGTTGGGGGGTAGGAGAAGTCCCTGCGCATATTGCTATCACAGCCACGTATCATCATTCGTAGTATTTTTCTAATGACTGTATACAAAAATAGATGTTTATGATCTTAAGAAAATACTTTGTGTTTAATGCCATTTCTATGGTTACTGTTCAATGAATATTACTTTTACTTCAGATGCATTTGAATTTGTCTTTACTGATATCTCTCATTCTCACTTGTATGCAAAGAATCATCAAGACTTAAATTTTGCTCAAATATAGTCCTCTTAATATCTGACAACTTTGCTTTCTGCTTTTTTTATATTAAGATCCTGGACTATAAGCTCAACAATAAATCGTTCAGAATTACATTATTGCCACTTAGCATCTATGAAATGTTGGATAAACAACTAAATTTCTTTTTTTTCTTATCTATAGCATGGAAAAATTATGATTGAGAAATGTATGTGAAATTCTTAGCAGTCTATATGACAGATTATTAGTATGTAATAGATAGCTAATGTTATTTGTTTATAGAAAAACTGTATTAGACATTGTCACTAGAAAGATACAAGAAATGCCCTTTCGTTTCTTAAATTTTAAATTATAGTTAAAAAACTTACATGATAATATATGTCAATCATAAAGCAATATTCAATGTAATGTATTATTACTGTTACTAATTTTGTAAAGAACTTTTTACTCCATTGCTAAGTAATCATTATTATTATCACAGAGTCCTACACCCTAATACAGTCATAGTGTCCATTTACGTTTTTACTCATTGTTTGACAGAAATTCACTAAGTGCCCCTCATATGCAAGGTCTTGTTAGCATGCAGCAGAGAACAAAACAAAGTCCAGACTCTTGTGGATGTGATATTCTACTGACGGTGAGACAAGATATAAAAATAAATAATAAAATAATTAAATACGTAAATTAAAGCCAAATAATGACAAATTTCACAAATCACTATAAAGGCAAAGAAGATGACAACATGCAGGCAATCAAGGAAAATGCTAATTTTTAAAATACCATCTCCTTCCCTTATCAGATTCCGAGCATTGCTGCACAGTTGACCTCAAACTTAGTGTTGTAAGCAACGTAAATTTATCTTTCAAGTCTGGAGCTCAGAAGTCTGACATGATTCTTATACTAAAAATAGAATGTTTCTAGAGATTCAGGAGAGTCTCCACTTCTTGTCTCTTCCAGCTTCAAGGGGGATACAGGCATTCCTTAGCTCCTGACTGCATACTTCTATTCTCATATTGCACTCTCTTTATTGTGAACCTCCTGCTTCCCCAACACAAGGACCCTTGTGATTACATCATGCCTCTCAGGATAATCCGGGATTATCTCCTCATTTCAACATGCTTAATTTAATAACATTTGCAGAGTCCCTTTGATTAGGTGAGATCACATTCACAGGTCCCAGGGATTAGAACAGGAATATCTTTAGGGTAGAGGAGGGTTAAAGTTTTCTGTCTACCACAAATTCCAAAGCCAATCTAATTAAATCTTTCAGCATCACGTGCTATCAGGAACATGTTAACCTGATATTGGCTTGGGGTGCAAAATGTGTGAAATTTAGGACCAACAAAAAAAGCCAAATGTATGTTTCATAGCACTAACTTGGAGGGGACACTAGTTGCTTTGACTGAACACAGAACCTAAATTTTCAAAATAGAAAGAAATGATTTGTGACATTAACCAGTTCATCTTTCAAATGACAATCAACTTTCTCTATGTTATTTTGGGAAAGTCGTTTTAAAACTACACTGGTTACTCCTTAACCCAGACCCTGTAAACCTTTCTGCATTTATAAACAAAGCCCACTGGGTCCAATTTTCCACAGAACCAAACTTCACACTAGAAGAATCAAAGAATATACTGCTCTGTTTGCAAATTATGCTACTTCAGCATTTACCTGTGTCTGTGTTATTGCCAAGAAAAATCTATACATCTATACCAGTATAGCAATCTTTGTTAAGCTGTCCTTATGTGAATACTGTCTTCTAGTTTTGTGGATGCTATGTACTCAATCTATTGTTGATAGAGCTCTGACTCTAAGTTAGAGATTTTGGAATAAAGGATTCTAAATTCAATTTAACATATATTTAATAAGCACCTGCTTTGTATCTAATACCGTATCTATTCTATTAACTCTCCTAACGTTAGTGCAACTAACACATGAAAATGAATACTAGATTGAAGTTTAAGCTTCACCTAGATTAATTTTGAGTGAGGTAAGAGTTTCTGTCTTTGCTTACCCATTTGCTTTTGACATAAAGGGAAGTAGAAATGTTTATATATTTGTCTTTCAAAAATAACACAACATAATATAGTCATTCATTTAATAATTATCTTACATTTTCTGTATACCTAACTGAATTTATTTATTGATTTATTTCATCTGTTTCTCACTGTCTCATATTTATTGTTTTAGTAATTTGAAGCAAGGAATTGATGGAAATTTGGCCAATGATCTGTCAACTTGATAGTTAAGGATCATATAGTCAATTTTTATCATCTTTGGCCACAAAACATAAGACAGTTTGGCAGTTTGCAATGACATTTTATTTTGCTGATTTTACTGTCACTTTGCTGAACGAGTTTATTTTAAATCAAGCCCAAGCAGTCTTAATGTAATATGACTGAAATATAACATGTGAAAAAAGTCTCTAAAGGAATGATGGAATAACTAAAAATTAAAGAAAAGTGACTGAAAATTTGGAATCATATCTGAAACAATTAAAGTGAATATTATTAAATATAAAAACGTTCTAGAAAAAAAGTCATTTAACTATTTTCCCAAATATCTAGAATAAAAATATTATTTGACACAAAATATATATAATTAACTTACTCTAGGTACACAGAGAAAAAATTAGTATAGTATAAAGGGGCCTATTACAATTGTTTAAAAGAGTTTTCTATTGATACTGTTATAAATGTTTTTTAATGTAATTAATTAATTAGCAGGCATATACTGGAGATTAAAATTCATTTTATCTAAAACTTCTAAAATAGACTTATTATCAACATGAAATTTCATTACTCCTTTAAAATGTATTTTTCATAGTAATGGAATTCATTTTCTCTACTACACTGTTTAGCTTTTAATTTAAGGGAATCTTAATATTTATTAAGATGGAGTAATAGGGATAGGATTAAACATTCTTTCTTAAATAACTTAGAAAACCAGAAAATAATAATGATTTACATTCACTGGACAACAGGAAGTGAATAATGTTAATCCCTGAAAGAAGAATGATGTACACGGTGAACTAGGATTGTGAGAATGTTCTGCCTGGAGGCAGTTTCTCAGGCAGTTTCCCAAACAAGTAGGAGAACTAGTAGCAAATCTAACAAGCTTCCTAAGTTAAAGAGACTGACTGGGAGTTTGAGGAGGCCAACATGACTAGACCTTGTGAAGGGAGGTGGAGATACACTGGAAGGGAACTCTAGTGATTAGGAGAATATTCATCCTACATCATTAGTTGAATACTGAGTTGTCTGTCTGTTAATAGTGGATATCTAATGATAAGAGAAATACCATTTCTAACCAGTATTCTGGACAATTAACAATGTTCATACAGGTTGAAATATTTTTTTTCACCAATCACATTGGAAAGACTTTGTAATAAGTAGAACATTGGGTAGAATCAACAGACAGGTACTGCCTTATTAATGGTAATAAATAACCCCATGACTAAAGGCTGCCAAAAACTCTTCTGATCAATGACCAGTACTCTATATCCAAACCTAAAAAATACTTGAAGAGAGAAAAAAAATTCTAATATATAAAACTTCTAAAAAAATATGTTCTTTGAAATAAAGTACATTGATTGGAATTCACCACTGATTAGACACTGCATAACAAAATAGAAATGAATTTAAAGACAGAACAATAAAACCAGCAAAAAAAGGATACACAGAGAAGAAAAGATTGAAAAAATTTTAGTGTCAAGGCATTATTTGATATAAGTCAGTAGTGTGACATATGTGTAATTGTAGTTTCAAATGCTTGCAAAAGATAATGAAAAGCAGAAAAAGAATATTTGAAGGAAAAATTTTCAAAACATATCCTAATGGGATAAAAACATGAAACACACAGTTCCATTATCAACAAATCCCCAGAAGAATCAGCCAGCATAAGGCCTGTCATAATCAATATTTTTAAACAAGCAACAAACAAATCATTAAAATGTCTATAAAGAGCACAGTATAAAGAAGAAAGCAATGTAAAGAATGACAGCCAACTTCTTATGAGAAGCAATGCAACCTACAAGATAATGGAATGGCATCCATAAAATATTGAAGGAAAATTTATTGATACCAAATTTTTTACCTAGGTTGATGTATTCTGGAAAGGAGAGCAAAATAGTGTATTTTTCACACAAACAAAAGCTAATTTATTGTCAACACACTGGGGCACAATAAATTTTCAATAAAATTTTCAAGCAGAAGGAAATAATACCAGATAGCAAATTGTATCCGCACAAAGGAATTAAAAGCCTTGGAAACAGTAAACATGCCAGTGAATGTGAGACTTTAAAATCAATTTTTGAACCATTTAAAATAAAATTATATAAGCCAAAACCAGTAATAGTATATGGGTTTTATAATATATTTAGACCTAGAATGTATGACAACAATAGCACAATGTGTAGAAAAGGAGAAATGGAAGAATATGTAAGTAAGATATACTATGTGTGATGTGTTATAATTATCTTTGACTGTGGATTGAGATAAAATAAGATGTACACTGTAAACCATACAGTAACCACAAAACAATAGAGTCAAGCCAAATGCATAGACTAGAAACCTGAATGACATTGATTCTTTAAGAAGAGCGTTGAAATCTAGGAGACATTGAAACAATGTTTTGTAAATTGTGGAGGATTTTATTTTCAACCTATAGTAATCAATAGAAACAGAAATAACATAAAGAAGCTAGCAGACAAGAATATTAATCATATTAAGTGTGTGAGACTAAAATATTTTTCTGTCTTAATCCAAGGTCTCAAACATTTACTCTTATTCACCCTGTATTAATTTTGTACTATTGCATAACCAATAATCACAAATTGAGCAACTGAAAACAACTGTCATTTATTATCTCACAGTTTCTGAAGGTCATTGGTCCAAAGAGTGGGTCTTCTGCTCAGGGTCTTACAAGGAAAAATTGCGGGTGTCTCATCTGGACACTCCGGGAAAGATTCTGCTTTTCTAAGCTTATTCAGGTTGTTGGCAGGAATAATTTCCTAGCTAAGGCATGATTAAACATCATATTTTCTTGCTGGTTGTCAACCCTGGTCTGCATTTGTCCTCTGTGGGTCAATGAAGTTTCTTGCCATTGACATTCTTGTAGCCTCTCTCACAGCATGGTAACTTATTTCTTCAAGGCTAGCAGAAAAGTCTCTCTCTCTCTGACCTCTGAACTCTCTTTTTAAGGAACTCACTTTGGGCCACATGAGGTGGCTCAAGCCTGTAGTCTCAGCATCTTGGGAGGCCAAGGTAGGAGGATCCCTTGAGCTCAAGAGTTCACGACCAGCCTGGGCAACACAGTGAGCCCTTGTGTCTACCAAACAAATAAGCAAATTAGCCAGCCATAGTGTTGCATGCCTGTGGTCCAAGCTACTTGGGAGGCTGAGGCAGGATGATCATTTGAGCACTTAAGATGGACACTGCAGTGAGGTATTATTATGCCACTGCACTCCAGCCTGGGCAACAGAGTGAGACCCTGTCTTAAAATTAATTAATTAGTTAATTAACTTACAAAAGCCACACACACAAAAAAAGCTCACCTCACGAGTCAAAATTAATTAACTTAGGACCTTAATTAAAACTTCACCACTCTGTCACCCTATGCCATAAAATGCCACGTGACAATGGACCTGAGAGATATCCAATCATATTAACAGGTCCAACCCACAATCAATGGGAGGGAGTTACACAGGGCATGTGCACTTGGGGATGAAAATCTTGGGACCATATTAGGATTCTACCTACCACCCAAAGATTTTGTTAGAGACGCCTCAACAAAATGAAAATGTAAAGAAAGAAAGCAATTAGAGAACCCATTTTCCTTCAAGAAAAGTGAAGAAATAATGTTGATAATGAATAAACAATGAAATATATATATATTTTATATATATATATATTATATATATATAGTTTAAAATATCTGAATGTACTTAATTGGTGGGAATGGTAACAAGGACTGCTGGATTTTATTGTAAACCCTAATGTTGCTTCTTGTCCTTATGTTTTGTTGCTTTTATTTTAGTTTAAAAAATAAAATAAAATAAATATAAATTTACTTATAATTTATATTTATAATTTATTTATAAACAGAAATTAAAATTTAAAAATAAATGGAAACAAAACTGTAGGCCAAAATAGTTATTATTTGGAGCTGAAATTTAGTGTGGAGTACTAAAACCCAAAGCAAAAAGGTAAATAGAAAATGTGTTAGACAATAGACTTGAACACAACTTTTTAAAGTTTTATATATGAAAGTCTCTGTTTTTTACACTAACATTCATTTCTGCAACCAAAAGAAACATGTAAATTTCAATGCTAATTCAGTGGCCAACTTTAGTATATAAGTATTTTGTAATTGTTTTTGTTTTCATAAATGAATAGTACATTTTCCCTAGAAAAAGGAAGAGTTCACTAGAAATTCTTTCTCTCTCTCTCTCTCTCTCTCTGTATGTGTGTGTGTGTATGATTAACTAATATAATAAATGTAGGTAATATGTATTATATATAACATAAACCAAGAAAATGTGTTCACATAAATCATTTCTGATAAATGTATTTTCTTAAGAGAAATATCTCAATTTGCTTTTTAATAAGTAGTAGAAACAACTTATAACCAGTAAGTCTCATTATTGTATACTGAAAGTAATTCTATAAAATTCTAACCTTCTAGCAAAACACAACACAGATTTTGCAACAACACCTACTAAAATATATTTATGTTTTCTCCTCCAGGATATTATTTAAAGGAGGCGCATCCATATTTTATTCAAGAAACAATATTTAATTTTTAAGACATATGTTACATCCTGGATAGCATAAAAAAAACAAAGATGAATAGCATGCAGTGCCATTGTCAGAAAGGCTCACAGTTGAGATGACTAAAATATTTAAGTTCTACTGTGTGTCATTTAGGCAAAGTGCTCTAGGAATTCCCAGGACAGAGACGTTAAACTGTAGTAACAAACTTTTAAAAAGATTGAATCATGAGGAAATATATCATTCCAATGAAAATGCAGGTTTAGCATATATTAACTAATGTGTAAAAATATGAAACGTGTAAGCTGCTAATATCTCTGTTTGGCTGGAGCACATATGTAGGATGAGTAACAGTAAAAATGAGCTGAGATCACACCATAAAGGACTTGAAATGCTCTCCATGAGGAGCTAATACATTAGTCTGCAAAGGAGAAACAAAACACAAAGCATTGAAAATAATTAGCAGCAAGTCAAAATAAGTGTATTTTCAAACATCATGTTATAGTCTACCTTTCCAAGAAAATTCTGAAAGCAGTCAACCTAAACTAATAAAAATAGCTTCAGCAATTCATAATCTAGTACCACAGGGCTGACAAAAACATTTGGAGAAAATGATAGGTATAAACATGCTGTCGTCAATTTATAAATGTTTTAACATTTATTTACACTCAGAACCTGAAGAACTTGTATATTAACTCTACCATTAAAATTCCTATCTTCATTGCTATGTGAATGTCTCAATGTTTTAAAGACCTGTCCTCGTTTATTTCCTGTTGTATAACTAACTCTTCATTCAGAAAATTAAAAAAAAATAGGTTCCATTTTGGCAATTTTTCTTCTTTTGGCACTTTTAGACAAATTGCCAAATGTATTATTTTTTCCTGTGGCTATAATGTCTATTTCATCTGTGAAAAAGTATGAAGTTAAGGAAGATGGATATCATGACACCAGATTTGCTTACTTTACTTTTCCTTGTTTTTGCATGTATCTCTCTAGGATATACAAAACAGAAGTAAATATAGTGACTTTAAAACAAAAACGTTAGCCTACTACATTACTTGTTATATAATCAAAAATCACATTGCTCTAGTTATTTATTTATTTAGTTAGTTAGTTCCAAGTATAAGATGGCAAAATGTTTTTTCTGCCTCTGCTAGGTCTTTGTTGGGGGAGACTTCAATTGGAGAGAATATTAAAGCCTCGGCCTACATTTTTAAAATTAACTTTACTCATTTATTGATTGCATAATTACTACTGTTCTCAGTGTTGCCTATGCCATGATGTGGATCATGTTCAATTTCAGGTCAGTAACAGACATTTTAAATCTTTATATTTCATATTTCAATTGTATAATAATTTTTATAAGGTACTTATGTGCATTACTATATTTCACTACAATTCAAATATTGGAATAGAGGAAAGTATTTTAACATATACCTGAAGATAGCAATATTACAAAAACTTAATGTTTAAAACAAATTTATCATTGTAGGTGTATGAGTGTGGTGATCTTTTAAAGTTTTTGTTACTTTTTTCTTCTTTTCTTATAGTGTGTCTTCATCTCCAAAAATTATAATCTGATGTTTCCAATGGCATCCTCTTTGGCTAAGAGAGCATTGTTAATTACAACCGATTTGGCTGTAGAGTGTAGCAGCAGATAATTTCATAAATTACAGTATTATGAAAATGGGAATCTGATTATCCATGTAAGACTTCAGACTAAAGATTTATCAGTGCTGAAATCAAAAGAATTATACTTACTGCCAACTTTCACAGGCTCAGCAATATAATTCTTTAAAAATATTTCAGGAAAAAATTTATGTACAATTATGTTTAAATAATAACAAACAAACATATAAACCATAATCTGAAGTGATCAACTTGATGTTTTGACTATAGGAAAGTGTGAGATTAACATGAATATACTTTAAAATTTGCATAATATTTTATCTTCTATGTATGTGTTGATGTATTACATTAACAGAAACACAAAACACTATCTAAAAAATTAAAGTTCTAGATATTTACAAAAACATTTCTGTTGCTATATATAAATTTATATTCATTAGAGTCTATAAATGTGTCTATTTAAGATTATAAAAGTTGACTCACTGGGACAAAAATTTTCATTGCATGTCATGTTTCATGACATTAGAGGAACATGAGAGGAGGAAAATATTTTGTTTTGTATTGTTCTGGTATTTTTTGGAAATAAAAAGGATAAAATATATATACTAAAAACACCAGGCTTTTATTGATCTTTTATGAATCTACTCTACACTTAAAGTATTTTTTTACTTTAATTATAGTAAATATAGCTTTTAGTAAACATAGATTTTGGAGAATTTGCATAAGTTTAGTATACATTAAGATTTAGTATATTTTAGACAGAGCCAGGATTTTCATGTACCACCTTTATCACTTGGTAAGTTTATTCACGTTATTTTGCTGATAATACATTGTGATTTTTTCCATATGACATTTCTCTCTTTACATACCATAGTTTTACGAATTTTATATGATTAATTAAATAATCACAAAACAATGCATAGCAAAGTTGTTTTTCAATAAATTTAGAATAAGAGAGAAACCATATAGTTATAATGTAACCCTTACTAAAAAAAGTTAAGATTTCAGCAATTGAGTCATTTGGAAATGTGTTGTACAAATAGTAATCAGTCCACAAATTTCTCCAATTAACTGACTTTTTCTACATAAAATTATTAGGAATAAAATATTAATAAGTATAATAACTTCCTAAGTTGTTAGGCTCATAACTATATGATATAATTAATAAAAAGTGGTTTTTATAAATAAACAACAATAATTATTTAGAATTATTATATGTTGGAAAACAGTGGTTGGTATCACAACCTTCTTTTACATTTACCAAGAAAATATGGAAAAAAACAAGTTAAGTACCCATTGTATCCTCTTAAACTTTAGTGAAGAAAGACAAACTATTATTTTAATAAAAAAGCTTTTGATGTAAATTTCTTCTAATGATAACAATGAAAATTTCTATAATACCCCCAAATTTTCTCCACCACCAAACTATTTCAAATTCCACCACAAAAATTACCTTTTGTTTTAATGTCTCATGCTCTATAAAGTTGAAAATTAGATGTACCACCCAGACAAGAATATGACACACCAGTCTCATAACTCATTGTCAGTATTTCACATCTTCTAAACCTCAAAGAAAGGTTTAAAAGGATGTCGTCGCGGTGGCTCACGCCTATGATCCCAGCACTTTGGGAGGCCGAGGCGGGTGGATCACGAGGTCAAGAGATCGAGACCATCCTGGTCAACAAGGTGAAAACCCGTCACTACTAAAAATACAAAAATTAGCTGGGCATGGTGGTGTGCGCCTGTAGTCCCAGCTACTCGGGGGGCTGAGGCAGCAGAATTGCTTGCACCGAGAAGGTGGAGGTTGCGGTGAGCCGAGATTGTGCTATTGCACTCCAATCTGGGTAACAACAGCGAAACTCAGTCTCAAAAATAAAAATAAAAATAAAAAGAGGTCGTCGATTAGAAAAGAGAAAGTAAATACATGCAAGAAATGTGAAGATTGAGAACCAAAAGTAAGTACTATGTCACAAAGTAATCTTGGAGCAACTTGCTCATTTCAGATACTTTTTGTTATATCATCATTTTGTCCTCTGAAATCTGTAAGCTTTTATCACAGAAACACTTAAAGCTATGATGCCTTACTAAGAAATCATAGCATTTACACAATGAATTCCAGATCCTCATCATGTTAGTCTTCCATTCAACAACCTCCAGTTTTATATGTGCTCTTCATTAAGAAAATTATTTTATTATCATCCATATTTTGACATTGACATACGCTTTCAAGTTTATCAATAAATTTTAAAGAAATGCTACACATTCAACTTTTTTTGAATAACAAAAACAGCTAACGTTTTTCGGTGATTACACTCTGCTAGTCACTATTGTTATACTATTTTATACACTTTATTTTTTGACATTCTCAATAGTCTTAGAAGGTAGTTGATATTCAGCACTCGTCAGCTGAAGAAATCAAGCCTCAGAAGTTAAGTGATTTCCCAAGATAGATACATGCTTTGGTGTTGGAGCTAGTATCTACAGAGTCTAAAAATATAGTTATCAATATGACTTCCAAAGCATATCTGAATCCATAACACAAAAGGGACAAATGGTTTGCTGGAGAAAATAAACAAACAGATACTGCCTCATTGTCTTGTCCACGAAGTTCCTTTTCCTTGAACACCACATCACCTTCAATCCCCTTCCATTAACATCTTCACATCTTTCAAGATCTATTTTAACTCCACCAACAGCAGGAAGAATTAACCAATCAGTATTTGTAAAACTGATGGATATCCCATCGCTCTCTTTACAGAACCCTGCTCCAATGCTTTTGGATTTCTCTTACCAGAAAAATTAATATCCAATCTAAAAAATAGATATTTGAATATTGATTATTGCCATTTCCATTAGTATTGAGGAAATGGAGACATGAATAAGTCACAATTCAATTTCAGAATCAAAGATGTCTACATCTTCTCGGTACTAGACAGCTGTCTTCTTCCAGAGAATTTCTGTTTAGAAAATTAAGCATATAGTGCATTCATTTTCTAGATTCACCATAAGAACACCAGAGATTGGATGTTTTCATCAAGAGAAATTAATTTTCTCATAGTTCTGGAAGGTAGCAGCTCAAGATCAAGGTGTCAGCAGGTTTGTTTTTTTTCAAATGGCCTTTCTCTTTGGTTTGCCGATAACCACCTTTTTGCCTATGTTCTCATGTCTGCTTTCATCTGTCTGTTTTGTCTGTGTCCTAATTTCTTCTTTATATAAGGACACCAGTCATACCAGGTTAGGGCATAACTCAATGACCTTATTTAATTTTAATGGCCTCTTTAAATACTCCTTCTTCAAATACAGTCACATTCTGGGGTAGCTGGGGGTAGGGATTTAGCATAAACATGTCAACATTACACAATTTCAACCTCTAATATATGGGAATAATACACAAATAAGAAATCCTTAATGTACATCAATAATTTAGAAAAATAGTCTCTTTCTGTTGTAAAATAACCACTCAATTATAAACTAACACAAGATCTTATCTAGTAAAGCATACTGAATGTGAATTATTTCTCTCAAATCCAGGAATTCAGAGATATAATCAATTTGTGAATAACTACTGAATTACTGCCACATGAGGGATGAGAATGAGGATTCCTAGCTTCACTGTGGGAGTATATAAGCATAATCATTTGTACACCCAGGCTAAAACTTCCAGTACCTTTCCACTAGATATGTAAGGAAACTATACTCTCCCTAACATAAAGGCCTTTTAAGGTATATTTCCAATCTAAACTTCTCAGCTTCATAATACATGTTCATTTACCTTATACATGACTCTCAAGCTACACTGGATACCACTCCACTCAAATTCTTTCTCCTTAGAGTATATCATTCTCCAAATTGCTTCGAAACTTTCTGTGTTTTCCTTTTTTTTTTTTTTTGGCTTTTGGGTACTATGTCGTTAATCTTTAAAGGTGGGGTTTGATGTAGTTCGGAAATTTGTCCCTTTCAAGTCTTGTGTTGCATTTGATTCCTAGTGTTAGAGGTGAGGCTTGGTGGGAGGTCATGGGGGTGGCTCCCTTATGAATGTCTTGGTGGTGTCCTCTGGATAATGAGTGATTTCTCACTCTAATAATTCACACAGGGGTAAGATGTTTAATTGAGACAGACACAAGACACCCTTCCCTCTTTCTTGTTCCCTTGTTCCCCATGAGATGTGTGGGCTCCCCTTCATCTTTCGCAATGATTGAAAGCTTCCTGAAGACCTCACCAGCAACAGATCCTGCTGCTATGCTCCCTGTATAGCCAGATGAACTCCCTTTGGAAAAAGATTCAGTTCAATGGTTTTTGCCATTATTTTTCCAGTTGGCAATTAATTGACTCTTTAGGTTTTCTTAACTTTATTATGGTATTTGTTATATGTTGCTTATATAACTTTTCCACTTATCATGACATTTCAAAAGATAGAAGCAATAAAGTCTAAGACCCACAAAAATAAGGATTATTTTAGCCCATTTTGTTTGCTACTGTAGTGCTAGAATATTGTGAGTACTCAGAAAATGCTGAATTTCTGAATGAATGTGTTTTTGTGGTCTTCCGAAACTTATAGCACACAACACAATTGCTAGTTTCAAATAAATTAACTTTCTAAACTGAAAATAAATACTGTGGAATTTGCATATATGAATAAATCATTGACCATAAACAGTCACAGCAAATGTGGTGTTTAAATAGCTGTGACTTACTAAGTATTCCAGACATTGTTCTAAGTGTTATACAAATTTTACCATATTTATTCTTTACAATCACACTCTGAGTAAAAGTCATGTTATTACAAACATTTCTGCTTCTGAGGAAACACAGGTACAGAGAAGGTAATTGTTTTCTTCTAATGAGATAGATACTAACTAGTGGAGCGTGGATAAAAATGCAAGCCATTAGATTTTAGAATCCGGAATCACTGCTTTTTAAACATTATTCCATCCTGCCCACACTTCCAACTTAAGACTTACAAAAGAAAGTGGAAAAACACAAGTTTAAGTTTTCAATATTGCTCTTCTGGAAATGAGCATTTCTTTTGGAAGGAAGAGAAATTTCATAGACACAAATGGAGTTGTGAGGAAAATTTAAATTCCTTAACATTTAATTTTACAAGGGAGCAAAAGTCGAGTCAGCTTTCAACTTGTACTCACTTTTGTACAGTGTTTAGTTTGCAATGATTTCCCAGCAGGTAAAAGGGCTACTTAGTTATATTCTAAGAAACTAAGTGCCTGGCAGATTTTGGACTATGCTCCCCAAGGTATGTTTTCAGTATCTTTTTCCTTGATGAATAATTTGGCATAATTACAAAACTCATTTTATACAAGCTCTCTTCAGTAAATGCATAAGGAAGCTTCATTTGCTCACTTCACTTACTATGTTTTTAAGAAAATATGTGTTTAATTATTTCCAAGGTATAACATGCTACTTAAAGTTATAATACACTATTTAAAACCATTGGCTTAGAAAACTACCAAGTTGCCATTCATTTATGTATTTTATAAAGAATTATTCAATATTATTCATGTAATAATAATTCGGAATTCTCTAGTGTTTCAGGTACTTTTCTAGCCCTTTGACTTAGAGCATTAAACAAAAATGACCTCTTAGGCTAGTTGAGGAAAAACACTTAACAAAAATAGCATGCTGGATAATTTGTAAAGCCCTGATTTGAACTATTTTCCAATTTCCTTCGTGTACAAGCTTACACTCAAAACCAATTTCAACATAAAGTCACAAAACATAGAATTGAGAAGAAATGAGCACAATTAACTATTGATATCCCATAACAAAATAGTTCAAGCCAGCTTTAGCTCACCACATACCAAAAATTACATGTCATTCGTAGGAGGCAATGAAAAGTGCTAAGAAGAACAAATGAAACAGGGTAAATGAGTGTAGAGGAGGGAAAGAAACATCAGCAGTGGAAAAGATAGACAAGTAGATTTTAATGAAATAAAAGTTGGGGAAAGGTATTTTGAAAACTGTATCAGATCAAGGAAGACCCAGCAATACAATGAGGAGAACTATGAAGAATAGGAGAGGATCACAGAAGACCCTCTAGGAGTAGGAAACCAGGCAAATAAATCAATATGAATACATTCTTTAGATTATTGAGAACAGAGACAAAGCTTCATCCATGATTACAGCTGTAGTTTCCTCAGGTGTGCTTACGCAGAGTATGAACTCAATTGATATCTTCAAGTCTAAATAAATAAGTGCAGGAATGATGGATGCTGTGTTTTTTTCACTAAACGTCCTTTATTTTTAAGGGTCATAAGATAAATTTCTCTTTAGATATAATGGTGATAATGATGAAGAAATGAGGGCTTGGAGTTAGTTAGATGCCCTTGAACCTTGTTACACTTTGGAATTCATCATTATGTAACATGGGCTTCTTTCTTGGAGCTTGGAGCATCACTTCCCTCACTTTAAAGTACACATCAATCTCTCTAGTCAGAGAAAATGCTATCCTCTCAACCATGGGTAATGAAGAGATTCAAACTGAGAAAGATATGATATTCTCAGATCTCCCACTTACCTACTATGTGATCTTAACAGCTCTGTTCTCTATTTCTTTGTGCGACAGATAAGGGAACTGAGATGCAGAGCTATTAAGTAAATTTTTCAATAGCTCTGGATCTCATTTTCTTTATCTGTAGAACAAAGGATATAACAATAAAAATGCATTGTGAAATTGAAAATATTTCAATAATATGATCTATGTAAAGAATATTTAGAATATTGTAGGCATTAGCACATACTAGTCCTATGGTCAATAGTAAGAGGTCGATAACAAATGTACTGAATAAAGAACATATGAAAGAATGTATGATCAATTCTGACACTGCTCATTATATACCTTAAACTTCTCTTAAAAAGTTTTCACTTCTCTTAAAGTTTTCATTTCTTTCTGGATGAAATTTCTGTTATGTATTTATTGGACATTTGCCATGGTGCCCTGGAGATAAACACTCACTCAGAAAAAATTAGCTGATTCCTTAATATGAATAGTAATTGGAAATCATCTATTTCAATACATAAATTTTACAACTGAGATATATAAGACTCAGATTCTTAAGTATTTAAAGGAAAATACGATAGTGTTGAAAGAGGGAAAAAATTTGCGCTACTATAGTTCATTGAAGAAGATATTGTTTCCACATAATCATAAAATAGGTTACAGTAGAAAAAAAGAAAACCTTGTTTTTTTTTCCTGGAAAAAGGGAAGACATCAGAGGAGCTAATTCGTTTACTGTATTTCTGATGGAATACAAAACAAAATGACAAAAATACAAATTCACCTATTTGAGTGAAGAGGAGTAACTTCCATATTCTGCAGTACCAATGATATATACCAACATATGTGTGTATGTCTTTATATTTCTCTTTATTATGTTAAAATGTTATATAGAACCAATTTATATGAAAACCAATATATCATCTGATATTTTTAAATAATTTAATATATTTTATACATAAAGGCATGAACACACATACAGTCATTAGGCAAGGCATTTTGACAAACTTTGTACTCAATACTTCTTATAATAAGTTTATGAAGCTTGGTCTGCTATCATCACGTTTTAAAAATAAGCACATGTTGAGAGTAAAAGAAGTAATACGAGCAAATTTGCAGTGCTTGTCAGAGGCAGAGCCAAGACATGAACTTAATTTTGAGGGGTTAAGAGCTACTACAGTTACCCACCATGCATTGACGGTGCAGTTGATGACACAGAGCAGACATTCATTTGTTTATTCTACAAACATTTATTGAAGACCTAGTGTATTTGAGACATCATACCAGATGCAAAACATATAAATTTTAATATGGCACAGGGTCTTCTTTCTTTATCAGTGTTTCAGTCCGATAAGGAAAGTATGCATGTTATCAACGAATGCAATATAGTGTGAAACATGCTATTGTATTAAAAGCACTTTGAGGAGAAGTGTTGGGCAGGTGTCTAAAACTTTCAGAAAATGTTTCATTTAAAAAAAGCATGCACTACTCCTAAAACAACAGTGGATATGCACAAGATACAATTCTAAGGGGAAGTAGACTGTACAGGTTATTTAAGAATCTGCTGTGTTAGCTTGCTAAAAGCTTGGGGAAGTGTTTAGATACTGACAAAGGAAAAGGACATTTAGATTGTGGTGATGGATTCCTGAGCCTGATGGGGTCAGGCACAAAAAGTGGAAAAAAAAAATGCAAGCCTAGGATATCAGCTTAATAGGTTGCAGTGAAGCTCTACTAACTTTGCTTTGCATTTAAAATCACTTTTCATTCCCACACCAAGGTCAGTGAACTAAAGATCATCGGGATGGTGTTTTACCACATTCATCTCCTTCAGACACAGAGGATGACCTGTCTTATAGAATGGCCAGGGATGTCTGAATTGCCTATTACGCCATGAGAAGAAGATGTTCTCACTTAGAAATAATATAGAGTCATCTTTGAGAGCTATTTTCAGGATTTGTTATCTAAGGGAACATGACAATTTAATAAAATTTGGTGACCAGATAAAGAAGGGAAAAAAAATCTTCCCAAACCTGCAGAATATAAGCATGAAAATAAGAGAACTAAATTTTAATAATTTGTTTATTATTGATTTGTTCTGTTACAACAGCACCTGCAATACAATAATCAGGTACTGAAATAGCCAAGAATTAAGAATTTTAATTAGAAGTAACATTGGGTCAGCAGTGAACACACAGGGCCAAGGTAAGCTAATAACAGGAACGTTTTATTAAGGCATAAGTCACAGGTTGACCTGCTTCCAACTATACCCAGAGCTAAGTGACGCGGCAGCTAAAATCCTGACAAAGCAAGTCAAAGGACCACTGGACTGCCCTAAGCAGAACTGATTCTAAAAGGAAGCACTTTTTCAAAAGAATAGTGTACAGCATTTATTTTTTCTGAAACATTAAGATGCTATTTCACACTAAGCCACTCTCAGTCCACTTAATTGATGATTTTCAATACAAACAACAATGTGGATAAATGAGAATATAGTGGGCAACAAAGTCTGAGGATATTTAATTTTTTGAAGAACTATATGAAAGAACAGTCAGAAATGAAATACGTTGGGATAAGCAGTAGGTGGCTCTAGGGAAATGCAGGGAGAATGAGTGACGGAGCAGGAAAGGAGAAGGCGGTAGATTTGAAATGTGAAAATCTTCAGTATTAGAAGTGATGAACCGTTAGTTTGTCATGCCCACAAGCAAATGTGTTTGTTGTTTACAATATTACATTTGTTGGCTTCATCAATGTTTAAAGTGAGTTTACTGTAAATGAAAAACAAAATCATTTAAGAAACTTTTTTTATAAATATTTTTATTTATTTATTACCTTTGTTGCTTTCTTTTTTGAAACAATATTGATAGGAGAAAGCTTGCTTATACAGGAAAGCTTTATTTAATACTGGCTTATTTTAAGTGAAGTCGGGATCATTCTGCCAGTTTCTTATTATGGTCTATTTTACATTGATACGAGAAAATGAATTTTCAAGCAATCCAGGTTTGTTGTTATTTCGGTAATACATTTCAGTAGTGTTTAATGTATGTAAAAACCTTCTATCACAGGCCTTAGACCTAACTCTCTTTCTTTCTCTCTTTTTATACATAAAATACATTATATTAAAAATCTTGCTATAGGTCAAACTAAGTATTTTTAATTAATTTTAAGTTAGGTCAAACTAAGTATTTTTAATTAATTTTAAGTTAGTCCAATAACTGAGGGACTGTGTAAGCCGGACTTCCTGGGGTCAGCAGGGGGCTGTGTTTAGAGTGCAGGACTTCCTAGGTTTTCCTGCCTCTGGCCAGCTAGAGTCCTTTGTTTCCACTTTCCTGCCGCTGGTAGGCTAGGTAGGGGCTTTGTCTCTGATTTTCCTGTCTCTGGCTCTTTGAGGTGTGGGCTCTGTGACTCATGGTTGTAAAAGAGTAGCCAATCTGGTAAAGGATTCAAATTTAAATTAATCCAGAGGAAATTTGAAAGAACCCCTTCATTGGACAAGAATATGAATGGGGAGGGAATAACAAGGATAAAAGTTCTAGCTGCTCACCAGCACGGAGAGTACCCTCTTTCCGGGTTCCCTTCCACAACAGCGTGAAGCTGTCCTTTTGCTCTGCCTAACAAGTAGCACTGTTGCACACTCTTTAAGTCCATGAGTTCTATTTGAGCTGCAACACTCATCACACCACCAAGACCCCTTTCCCCATTCTTCAGGGTTAGGAAGGCCAAGAGCCTAGTTCCGGATATGGCCACTCTGCTTCTGTGGTGATCTAGCTGTTAGGACTCCTGGTTTTCACCCAGGTGGCCTGGGTTCGACTCTCTGTGTGGGAACCTGAGACTCTGGCTGCAGCTACTTTGGTTACATAATGAAGCATTTCTTTTTTTAGTTATTTATCATAAAATATTTGAATTTTAAGACACTGGACACAAAATAACATAGATTCATTAATTTATTCATTAAAAAGAGAGGAATTCAGTTTGTGACTCACTAATTGCAAAATGTGCTAGACCAAAAGTCTTCCAGGAACAGAGCAAGATGTCAGAATAGAAACTACGGCATTTGTTCCCTTTCCACTAAAACACCAAATTTTAACCACTATCCATGCAGAGAAAAGCACTGTCACAATAACCAAAAATCAGGTGAGCAATCATAGTACTTGGTTTTAACTTTATATCATGGTAAGAAGAATTGAGGAAGGCAGGAGAGACGGTCTTAAATCGCCAATACCACCCCTGGCAGTGGCTGTGAGGTGTGGACAGGAAATCTTTGAAGTGACTCGAGAACTCGAGAACTTTACATTGTGCTCATTGCTGCTTTGTCAAAATGGAGAATAAAGCCATGCTGGGCTCAGGCAGTGTTCATGTATGCATGGCGGGAGCATTTGCACCAGCCCTAGCCAGAAGGGAATCACTCATCCTAGCAATTAGGACTTGAGTTTCTCAGCAAGCCTCAACATCGTGGACTGAAGTGCTCTTGGGTTCTAGATAAACTTGACAGGTGGACTAGGACACAAATAATCCAATTCCTAGGAAATTCCTGGTGTTAGGCTGGATATCAAGGCAGTGAACTAGGGTGGCACGTGATCTAGGCAGACACCAGCTGGTGCAGCTAAGGGACTGCTTGTGCCTTCCCTCCCCCAGCACCAGACAGTGAAGCTCACATAAAGGAAAGTGACTCCTTCCTTCTGCTTAAGGAGAGGAGAAGGAAGGATAAAGAGGACTTTGTTTCGCAGCTTGGATTTTGGTTCCTCTACAGTAGGATAGGGCATCACCTGGCAAAGTTGTGCATCCCCCATTTCAGGCCAAGGTGTATCTAGGCATTTCTAGATACACCTTGGACTGAAAAAGAGCTCACTGCCTTGAAGCAAAGGACACAGTCCTGACAGAATTCATCACCTGGTGTCTAAAGAGCCCATTATTGTATTCTTCATACTTGAAGAATAGCCATCAACAGTACCTAGGGAGTGCACTGGGCCTAAAGCTCTGAGAGTGCTGGCTTCAGGGGTGACCCAGCACAATCCTGGCTGTGGTCGCTATGATGAGAGACATCTTCTGTGTGAGGAAAAATAGAGAAAAAAGTAAAGGGGATTTGTTTTGCACAGCAGATACCAGCTAAGCCACAGTTGGGTAGAGCAACAAGTGGGTTCTTGGAGTGCTTGAGTCCAGGCCTAGGCTCATGAACAGCATATCTGAGCCTACCATGGAACAAATGGGAGCCTACTGCTCTGAAGGATGAGTCCTAGGTCTGGCAGCTGTCACCACAAGGTGACGGAAGAGCCTCTGTGCTTTAGGTGAATATAAGAGGTGGCTGGGCAGAACCCACCACCACTGCTGAGGACAAGTGGTAGTGGTGGCCACAGGGAGCAACTCCTCTGCCTGTGAAAAGAGGAGAAAAGAATGGGGAGGACTTTGTATTATGGCTTGAGTGCCAGCTTAGCTGTAGTTGAAGAGAACAACACAAGGTAAATTGCTAATGTTTTTCACTCTAATCCCCAGCTCCCAGACATTTCTGGATGAGAGAACCTGGGAGAACTTGTAGCCCTTAAGGGAAGATCTGTAGGCAAGGTCCATCATGGTGCTGACTTCAGATCTGAACCAGCACAGTCCCAGTGGTGGTGGCTACAGGCGAACTTGCATCACAAATCGCTAGTTCCATATGGCTCAGCACAGAGAGAGAAACTCTGTTTGGGAGAAAAATGAGAAAAAAAAAGAGCCTCTGTCAGGTAATCCAGATAATCCTTCTGGATCTTATCCAAGTCCACAAGGTGGTATGTTTCTACAAGTCTACAAAACCCACAGCATTACTGGGCTTGAGGCCTAAGTCCCTTTGAATACCTGGGATACCTTCCCAAGAAAGACAGGCACAAACAGGCCAACTATGAAGAATACAATAAATACCCAACTCTTCAATGCTCAGACAAGCATGAAGGTCTCCAAGCATCAGCACCATCCAGGAAAAGATGACCTCACCAAGTCAACTCAGTAAGGCACTAGGGATAAATCCTGGAGAAACAAAGGTATATGACCTTTTAGACATAGAATTCAAAATAGCTGTTTTGAGGAATCTCAACAAAATTCAAGAGAACACAGAGAATCAATTCAGAATTTTATCAGATAAATTTAACAAAGTCATTGAAATAAGAGAGAATAAATTCAGAATTTTATCAGATAAATTTAACAAAGTCATTGAAATAATCCAAAAGAATCAAGCAGAATTATTGACCTGAAAATGCAATTGACGCACTGAAGAATGTGTCAGAGCCACTTACTAGTAGAATTGACCAAGCAAAAGAAAGAATTAATGAGTTTGAAGGCAGTCTATTTGAAAATACACAGTCAGAGGAGACAAAAGAAAAAAATACATAAGACAATAAAACACACCTACAAAAGCTAGAAAATTGCCTCAATAGGCAAATCTAAGAGTTATTAGCCTTAAAGAGGGGGTAGAGGAAAATAGGGATAGAAAATTTATTTGAAGCTATAATAACAGAGAACTTCCTAAACTTAGAAAAAGATATCAGCATTCAAGTACAAGAAGGCTTTAGAACAGCAGATTTAACCCAAAGAGGACTACTGCAAGGCATTTAATAATCAAACTCCAAAGGTCACTGATGAAGAAAGGATTGTAAAAGCAGCTTGAGAAAAGAAACATGTAACATACACTGGTGCTCCAATACGTCTTGCAGCAGACTTTTCAGTGGAAACTTCACAGGCACCAGGAGAGGATGTCATGGCAGAGGTGCTAAAGGGAAAAAAACAAAACTAAACTAAACAACAAAACAACTTTTACCCTAGAATAGTACATTCACTGAAAACCTCATTTAAGCAGGAAGGACAAATAAACAATTTCCCAGCAAACAGAAGTTGAGAGATTTCATCAACACCAGACCTGTCCTATAAGAAATGCTCAGAGAACTTATGCAACCTGAAAGAAAAGGATACCAGTGAGCAAGCAAAAATTATTTACAGGAACAAAACTGATTGGTAAAAATTAGCACACAGAAAACCACAGAATATTATAACACTTCAATAATGGTGTGTAAACTGTTTTTAAGTAGAAAAACTAAATGATAAATCAATAAAAATGATAACTACAACAATTTTCTAGGCATAAACATTACAATAACACAAAAAGAACAATAGCAAAGAGGTAAAAAGTGGAGGGATAAAATTAAAATGTAGAGTTTTTTCAGTTTTTTTTTTTTGTTATGTTACTGTGTTTATACAATCAGTTAACTTGTCATAGGTTTGAAATTATGGCTTATAAGATTCTATTTACAGGTCTGATGGTAAATCTCAAAGCAAAAAAACATACAATGAATACATAAAAATTAAAAGCAAAAATTAAAGCACACCACCAGAGAAAATCACCTTGACTAAAAGGAAGATAGAAAAGAAGGAAATAAAGACAAGAAGACTGGAAAACAGCCAAACAACAAATAACAAGATGACAGGAGCAGTTTCCTATTTATCAATAATAACAATGAATGTAAATATACTAAACTTTCAAATCAAAACACAGCAATTGGCTAAATAAGTAAAAGAAGAAAAAAAAGACCTAATGATATGCATCATACAAGAAACACATGTCACCTATAAAGGTAAATATGTACATAGGCTGAAAATAAAGGGGTGAAAAAAGATATCCCATTCCAAAGAAAACCATAAAATAGCAGTCATGATACTTCAATCAGACAAACTAGATTTTGAGACAAAAATCACACAAGGAGACAAAGAATGACGTTCATTATACAATGATTCAGCAAGAGGATATAACCATTTTAGACATATATACACACAAGACTGGAACACCCGCACATATAAAGCCAATATTCCATTATTATTATTTTCTTTTTATTATACTTTAAGTTCTGGGATACGTGTGCAGAATGTGCAGGTTTATTACATGTCCCATGGTGGTTTTCTGCAACTATCAACCCATTACAACCCATAAAGTCATCTACATTAGGTATTTCTCCTAATGCTATACCTCACCATACCCCTTACTCCGTGACAGGTCCCAGTGTGTGATACTTCCCTCCCTGTGCCCATATGTTCTCATTGTTCAACTCCCACTTATGAATAAGAACATGTGGCGTTTTGTTTTCTGTTCCTGTGTTACTTTGCTGAGAATGATGGTTTCCAGCTTCATTCATGTCCCTGAAAAGGACATAAACTCATTTGTTTTTATGGCTGCATAGAATTCTATGGTGTATATAAGCCATATTTTCTTTATTCAGTCTAACAATAATGGGCATTTGGGTTGGTTCCAAGTCTTTGCTATTGCGAATAGTGCTTCATTAAATATAGGTGTGCATGTGTCTTTATAGTAGGATAATTTACAATCCTTTGGGTATATAGCTAGTAATAGGATTGCAGAGTCAAATGGTATTTCTGATTCTAGATCCTTGAGGAATCACCACACTGTCTTCCACAATGGTTGAACTAATTTACACTGCCACCAACAGTGTAGAAACGTTACTATTTCTCCACATCCTCTCTAGCACCTGTTGTTTCCTTACTTTTTAATGATCGCCATTCTAGCTGGCATGAGATGGTATCTCATTCTGGTTTTGATTTGTGTTTCTCTAATGAGCAGTGATAAGCAGCTTTTTTTCATTTGTTTTTTGGTCTCATAAATGTCTTCTTTTGAAAAGTGTCTGTTCATATCCTTTGTCCACTTTCTGAAGGTTTTTTTTTTTTCTTGTAAAATTGTTTAAGTTTCTTGTAGATTCTGGATATTAGCCCTTTGTCAGATGGTTAGATTGCAAAATCTGTCTCCCATTCTGTAGGTTGTCAGTTAACTCTGACAATAGTTTCTTTTGCTGTGCAGAATCTCTTTAGTTTAATTAGTTCCTATTTGTAAACTTTTGCTTTTGTTGCAATTACTTTTGTTGCAATTGTTTTTGGTGCTTTAGCCATGAAGTCTTTGCCCATGCCTATATCCTGAATGGTATTGCTTAGGTTTTCTTCCAGAGTTTTTATAGTTTTAGGTCTTATATTTATATATAAGACCTTTAATTCATCTTCAGTCAATTTATGTATAAGGTGTAAGGAAGAGGTCCAGTTTCAGTTTTCGGCATACAGCTAGCCAGTTTTCCCACCACCATTTACTAAATAGGGATTTCTTTCCCCATAGCTTGTTATTGTCAGGTTAGTCAAAGAGCAGGTGGTTGTAGATGTGTGGTGTTATTTCTGAGGCCTCTGTTCTGTTCCCTTGGTCTATATATCTGCTTTGATACCAGCACCATGCTGTTTTGATTCCTATAGACTTGTAGTATAGTTTGAAATCAGGTATTGTGATGCCTCCAGCTTTGTTCTATTTGCTTAGTATTGTCTTGGCTATATAGGCTCTTTTTTGGTTTCATATGACATTTAAAGTAGTTGATTTTTTCTGTAAAGAAAGTCAATGGTAGCTTGATGGGGATAGCATTGAATCTATAAATTACTTTGAGGAGTATGGCCATTTTCATGATATTGATGAGCATGGAATGGTGTTTTCATTTGTTTGTGTCCTCTCTTAATTTCTTGAGCAGTAGTTTGTAGTTCTCCTTGAAGAGGTCCTTCATGTCTCTGGTAAGTTATATTCCTAAGTATTTTATTCTCTTTGTAGCAATTGTGAATGGGTGTTCACTTATGATTTGGCTCTCTGTTCATCTGTTATTGGTGTAGAGGAATGCTTGTGATTTTTGCACATTGATTTTGTATCCTGAGACTGGTGAAATTGCTTATCAGCTTACAGAGTTTTTGGGCTGAGACAATTGGGGTTTTCTAAATATATAATCATGCCCTCTGCAAACAAAGGCAATTTGACTTCCTCTCTTCTTATTTGAATATGTTATTTATTTCTCTTGCCTGATTGCCCTGGCCTGAATTTCCAATACTATGTTGAATAGGAGTGATGGGAGACGGCATCCTTATCTTGTGCTTGTTTTCAAAGGGAATGATTACAGTATTTGACCATTCAGTATGATATTGGCTTTGGGTTTGTCAGGAATACCTCTTAATATTTTGAGACACTTCAATCAACACTTAGTTTATTAAGTGTTTTTAGCATGAATTAGGTGTTGAATTTTATCGAAGGCCTTTTGTGCATCCATTAAGATAATCATGTGGTTTTAGTCATTGGTTCTGTTCATGTGATAGATGACATTTATTGATTTGCATATGTTGCCAGCCTTGCATTCCAGGAATGAAGTCGACTTGATCATGGTGGGTAAATGTTTTGATGCTCTGTTGGATTCATTTTGCCAGAATTTTATTGAGGATTTTTGCATCAATGTTCATCAGCGATATTGGCCTGAAATTCTCTTTTTTGTTGTTGTTATGACACTATCTGGTTTTGCTATCTGGCCACATAAAAGTTAGGGAGGATTCCCCCTTTTCTACTATTCAGAATAGTTTCAGAAGGAATGATACCAGCTCTCTTTGTAACTCTGGTCGAATTCAGTTCTGAATCTGCCTGGTACTGGAATGTTTTGGTTAGTAGGGTATTAATTATTGTCTCAATTTTGGAACTTGTGATTGGTCTATTCAGGGATTCAACTTCTTCCTTGTTTACTCTTGGGAGGGTATATATGTCCAGGAATGTATGCATTTCTTCTCAATTTTCTAGTTTATTTGTATAGAGGCATCAATAATATTCTCTGATGTTAGTTTGTATTTCTGTAGGTGATATTCCCTTTATCATTCTAAATTGTGTCTAATTGATTCTTTTCTCCTTCTTTATTAGTCTGGTTAGCTGGCTATCCATTTTGTTAATGGTTTCAAAAAAACCAGCTCCTGAATTCTTAGATTTCTTGAAGGATTTTTTCTGTGTCTCTATGTACTTCAGTCCTGCTCTTATCTTAGTTGTTTTTTGTCTTCTGCTAGTTTTTGAATTTGTTTGAACTTGCTTTGCTACTTCTTTTAATTGTGATGTTAGAATATCAACTTTAGATCTTTGCTGCTTTCTCCTGTGGGCATTTAGTGCTATAAATTTCCCTCTAACCACTGCGTTAGCGGTCTCCCAGAGATTCTGGTACATTGTGTTTTTGTTCTCATTGGCTTCAAATAACTTATTTATTTCTGGCTTAATTTTATTATTTACCCAGTAGTCATTTAGAAGCAGGTGTTCAGTTTCCATATAGTTGTGTGGTTTTGAGTAAGTTTCTCAATGCTGAGTTCTAATTTGATTGCATTGTCTTCTAAAAGACTGTTAGGATTTCTGATCTTTTGCATTTTCTGAGGAGTGTTTTACATCCAGTTATGTGGTCAGTTTTAGAATAAGTGAGATGTGGTTCTGAGAAGAATGTATATTCTGTTGATTTTGGTGTAGAGTTCTGTAGATGTCAATTCTGTCTCATTGATCTGCCTAATATTGACAGTGGGTTGTTACTTCAAGTTATGTGGTCAGTTTTTAGAATAAGTGACATGTGGTTCTGAGAAGAATGTATATTCTGTTGATTTTGGTGAAGAGTTCTGTAGATGTCAATTAGATCTGCTTGGTCCAGAGCTGAACTCAAGTCCTGAATTTTTTTTGTTAATATTCTGTCTCATTGATCTGCCTAATATTGACAGTGCGTTGTTAAAATCTCCAACTATTATCGTGTGGAAGTCTAAGACTCTGTAGGTCTCTAAGAACTTGCTTTATGAATCTGGTGCTCCTGTATTGAGTGCATATATATTTAAGATAGTGAGCTTTTCTTGTTGGATTGGTCCTTTTATCATTATGTAATTGCCCTTCTTTGTCTTGTTGGCCAGGCTGGTGGTCTCAAACTCCTGATCTTGTGAGCTACCCATCTCAACCTCCCAAAGTGCTGGGATTACAGGCATGAGCCACCATGCCCAGCCAACTTTTTTATTTAAGCATCACAGACACTTGTCAAAATGTGACCCCTTCAGATAAGCAAGAGACAGCTGTCAATAACACTAAGACATTGTTTCATTTAACCTCTATTCAAAATGAGGACATCACAATTTTAGCTCCATATTGTGTAGTCCTGAGAAAGTTCAGAGAAAAAGCCTCACCTTCTGAGAGATAGGTGATATCTAACAGTACATTAGATTAAGAGCTCTGGCATCTCTCCTACTATGGGCATTAAGTAGGCAATAGATGTTTAATGCAAAACATAGGAAGAAATGGACATACCAAAAGTTAACAGTCATATTTACAAGGAGAATTTCCTAGACTTAATAGCAAGCCAACTATTCATGATCAGATTTATAAAATGCGTACTGATTCTTTTGGCCTAATGTGATCTATCCTTAGCTTTTTAAGGACAGTCATTTCTTCATTGAAATTCCTTTACTATAAATTTTATTGCATTAAAAATTTTGTTAAAGTAGATATCATCTTTGACATAAAAATTACCTATCCTAAATTGCTTATCTCTGTTTCCTGAAATCATATCTCTATCAAATTTCACATTCTTTCTTTCTGTGTAACACCTACATATATTTTTGAAAAAATTGTTTATACTGCTTTGCAATTATGTTTAAATGATTTGCTACACATTATACTTTATTTTTTGTTTGATAATAATTATGTGATTATCTTCAGATAAACTACATTTAATTAATATTTTTACTTATAAATTAACACTATGTAGATTCAGTTACTATTTGAAAATAATTTATTGATTTATATAATAATATAATACATTAGTCTCAAATTCTATGTATCGTCTTTATTCACTTGGTTTTTTTCTATCATTAAATAAAATTCAATTTTCTCTCAATGTCTAAATATTGTTAAGGGGTCAGTAAAACCATTGTACTATTATCTTGTTTTTCCATTTTTCTTCATAGCCACCAGATTAACATCTCATTTTCTTCTGACAGGAACATGCACTCACAATAATTTTTCCATATTTTTCTTTCCCCTCATAATTAGAATGGATCCCAGCTCTTTATTTCAGAGATGGTCACAAAGAAGAAAACGGAATGGAAGCTGGTAAAGTCATCAGCTTTCCTTCAAATTTAGGAAAATATAAGACAATTGACAAGCTATTTAGTGTTCTGTGGGAGAAATAGGCTGTTTAAGACAGGGAAGGAATAGAGACATGAAAGTGAGGGAAAATTTCAGGGAATGCAAACTTGGGAGAGTATCCCGTAGCAGAGGAAAGCTGAACGCTACTTTCTAGCATGGTATTATCTTTAAAAGACTAAGGGTGAATATTTGATAAATACTGAAAAACTTTCAATTCAATATAGCCCATTGGGTATATGCACTGCCATCTTCTCCCTTAGTCATGGAAATTATAAAAAAGATATAAGGTAAATGTATTACATTACTAACCAAATACTTAAAACAGGAATTCTTGATGGAGTAGAAGATGGGTCTAATCTCTAAACACCCAAAAGTCAAAAAACTTTAGGCTAAATGTGCTTCAAAAGGTGATTAGGGTGAGAACCTCATGCCCATAGATGATGGATAATAAAAGCATAACTGGGTTCTAGATCAAACAAAAAGTTGTTTACTTGGGAAAATAGCACAACGCAACCAGTCAGGTTAAACCTTGCACCTCTGCCCATGACTCTTGGGACAAGTGACCGCAACAGACTTGCCATTCTACAGTGTGGTGGAGTCTCTGGGATTATCAAATCTCTTATCAACCCAGGTGGCCAGAACACCTTGGAAGAGTGGAATGATTCTGGGCCCAAGATAATATCTGTGTAGACACTTCAATCATTGGGATGGTTTGACTTTTCCTCAATAGTAAGACTAATGCTATTTGTATTCAATGCACTCTGTGGTTTTTTTTTTTCATTTGAATTACCAAATATAAACATTATCCCATGTGATTGTATTTTAATACTTGATTTATATTCATTCCTATGCATTTTTCCTTTTATTCTTGTGTCATAGATTTCCAAACATTTATCCCAGTTTTACCTATATGTTAACATCAATTTTGACTTTCTTCAAATTATAAAAACTGAGAATCTTGAAAATATTTCAAACATTGCTTAGCATTTTAAATGTTTTCCATCTAAATTGTACAGATATTTCATGTATTAAGTCTAAACTAAATATCAATTTAGAAATCTTATAGTAATGTTCTAATGTATATCACTATGAGACAGAAAAATAAAGAGTTATTTGGGAAAAATGCTATGATATTTAATAGAGAAGTAGCAAAATCATAGCATATCTAGGTAGTACAATGTAATGCTTTGATATAAAATAGAAATTTAAATACATATGTAGATAAGTATATAGAAAAATGAGCAAATTATAGATACAGAGAGATATGTGTTTATCTATGTGTTTATATTTATGAAATGATTATAATTCCAAGAAATATGAATGATTATCTCTTCTTATTTAGAAAGAGAGTATATTATTTATATAACTACAACAATTAATGTAAAATGTTAAGAGAAAGGGAGTCTGATTATTTGAACTTGACAGCTGTAAAGTGGTAAAAGAAATCTCCAAACCACTTGATTCTTACATTTTCTCCTTCTTTTCGTTTAGTGTAAAGAACACCATTTTCTGTGATTTCTACTTTTCATCTTTCCATTTAAAAAATTTCTTTTTATTATTTGGCAGTATTTTTATATACACCATTTAAATGTTAGATTTTATGCTTGATTTTCTTTTCTCTTCGTGAAGAGAGGTGTTTTAAGATTACACCTTCACGTTCAAGAACCATTTATAAGTAAAAGTTTTTAAAATTGGTAATTCTTAATCCAACTGGAGGCTTCCACATCTGCTTCCATCACTTCATGAGAATTCTATTTATTCATGTCAAATATTCTGGAATAGGCCCAGCATGGTGGCTCATTCCTGTACTCCCAGAACTTCGGAAGGCTGAGTTGGGCAGATCACTTGAGGTCAGGCATTCGAGATCAGCCTGGCCAACATGGAGAAACCCCTTCTCTACTAAAAATACAAAAATTATCCAGGCTTGGTGGCATGTACCTTAGTCTCAGCTACTTGGGAGACTCCAACTACAGAAGTGGACATTATATCTGTATAATATCATATATACACACACACACACACAAACACAGATATAGAGATATGTAGAGAGATAATTTTATTATGTCTTTTATAGATAATAAATATTTTATATATATAAAATCTCTTTTATACATTATATATATTAAAATATATTATATATATTATCTCTATATATCTCTATCTGATAATATCTCTCTGTATCTGTATATTACATATATATTACATATGTATATTACATATGTAGATACAGAGAGATGATAGATATATATTATCTATATAGACATAGAGAGATAATATACAGATAGTATATAGATAGATAATATAGAGATAATATATATAATCTCTATATAGATAGATGATATATATGTTATAATAAGATAATATATGTGTCTTATAGTATCTCTCTATCATTACATATCTATATATCTATCTCTATCTATACATAAAGAGGTATTAATATATATAATTTTCTTTCTAAAAATATATAGGAACATACATAAGAGAAATACATGGATGCAATGATATTTACCAACAGCCTGAACATTTCCAAGACCCCGGGGATAGTGCAGTATGAACTTCCTTTGTCTTGGGTTGAGGTAGCTGAGAGGATTTATCAGAGCTTTTTGTAAAACTGTTTTAAGGAAAAAGACTCACTGCCTCCAGGAGATAAAATGAAGCTATATCATTTATGTAGGAGGAAATTACAGGAAGAGACATATACAAGCACAATTCCACTTTAACTTACTTCAGAATCTAATAGACAAATTTCTCTTTATAAACTAGGAAGCAAAGAAATACTACTTCTATACAAAGACAGATTCCTTGCGGGTATTTGAAAATGTTACATGTCTCCTTTTTCATTATAAATAGACAACTTACTGTCTTATAAGAAATCCATACACCTTGCAGGAACTCGATTAAAATAAATAGAAAATAGAATAATTTGCAAACCCCATGGAAAGAAAAAGACCTTAAATGGAATTTTATGAAGTTCCATATAGAGACTTCCCTAAGGATTTCACATTTTTAAAACAGCATTTCAAAAGTCATGTTTATCGGGACTATCAAAAAAATCCATCATCTCCTAAACACTATATATAAAATATCATATTCTAAACATAATTCTAACACAAAAAATTGTGCAAAATACCATCTCTTGAATGGTTGAAATTCATTCTGTGCATATACAGCCAATATTTTATTTCACCCCTAAATAATTTTATCATTGTTTAGTTCAGGTTCTCTGTGTCAAGCTAACTCTGGGACGATGTTTTCCATGGACAATTAAAATAAAAAGTTGGTAGAAGATCATTTTGGTGATCCCAAATCCATACCTAATTGTGGCAGAGACATTTCTGAATAAGAAGTTATCGTGACAAATATAGGAAAACATCTTTTAAGATGCTCTGCTTTAACCACCAAGAGCACTTTGAAGAGCAATGTCCATCTAAGGACAGAACCTTTGGTGTAATCAGGGTGCAAAAATGCAAAAGCACTATAAATGTTAAATACAATTTGTTATAGAGACTTTAACTTACATAATTGTGAGAGCTGGCTAAAAACTCTGTAAGGCAATTTATTCATGCCTGTTACTGGAGCTGTAATTCCTCAAGGTAGATAGTTGGGAAGGGAAGATGTATGTAAAGCAGGAAAGATCAAAACACACTGGAATCCATAATCTTCGGCTCATATGCACAAGAATGAACTGGAACCTATGAATAATAATCTTCTATGGCTGCTCTAACACACTACCACAAACTTATTGGTTTAAAAAACAAAATTGTATTATCATGCTGTTACCGAGTGAGTTAGAAGGGAATGCACCACGCTCTGATTTCCAAATTAAGAGTCCTTTATTATTTAGCCAGCAACCGAGAGACAGATAAGGCTCAAAATCCTCTCCATCCCGAGTCTGGGGCTTGATATCTTTTATACCTTGATTTAGGTAAGGGAGGGGGTACCTAAATAAAGCAGAATTTTATAGAAGCAGAAAAGCAGGTTAAAGGAAGGGGCTGCCGGTCCAGGTGGTTTCCATACAATTCAATGATCAAAGAAAAATGGGGGTAATCAGGCTTCTTTACACAATAATCAAAGGGAAACATTTTTCTTATAATAGCAGTGGGGAGGTATGCCAAACAGGATGCCATACAATGGTTACAAGTGTTGAGAACAGTACACTTGGATGCTTCTAATTGAAGCATGACTCAGTTATACATCCAGAGGGTCTGTGGCAGGGAAGGGGAAGCCAGGTTGGAATTTATAGCTAAAATGGAGTCAGCAATGCTAGCCCAGGGTGGGTTATTACAATCATGCAGTTCTGGAGTCGGTAGTCTGAAATAGGTCTCTATGAAATAATATCAAGTTGTTTACAGGAATTTGTTACTTTTGGAAGCTCTGGAAGAGAATCTGTTCCCTTGCTTTCTTCAGCATCTAGAGGCTGCCTACATTCCTGGGCTCAAGGTTCCTTCCTCCACTTTAAAAGCCAGCAGCAGAGTATCTTCAAATCTCTCTCTGATGATGATATTTGCTTTTATTGCAACATTGCTTTTTGGATTCTGACCCTCTCTCTTCTAAGTTCTCATATCATTACATTGAGCCCATCCTGATAATCCAAGATAAGTTTTCTATTTCAATATCTTTAGTTGAATCATAATCTTCAGAGTTTCTTTAACAGTTAAGGTAATATGTCCACAGGTTTGAGGATTAGGACATAGATACCTTCATGGGGGGCAATATCCACCCACCCACAACATGCCAGTTCTTACTACCTCCAGGCTTGTTGATGTAGTGCCTTTCGTGAAAAGTAGCTACCCATTTTAGGGAGCTAATTCCACATTTGGTCCAGAAGTTGAAAAAGCTAATGGAGGCTCCAAGGGAAGATAGCAAAGCTGTAGATCCAGCTTCTGTCTATATAAACAACATGATTCAGCACACAAATAGCAAGTGTGAACTCCAAATCTTCTCTTCCAGTGGCCTTGCTCCAACCTTTAGATCACAAAAAACAATTATGCTACTGCTTCACAAATCACATGCAAAAATGTCTCTTGTAGTCCACCCTAACTAACAAGGGAATTTTGGAAAGGTAATTTATACTAGTGAAGTTGACACATTACAAAGTCATAGCTTCTAATGAGTATACTGCACTGCACTAAGTTGGTTATTATTGCAGCAGTCCAAGTTTTGCTCCTTGAGGGACTGACTACCTTTGTAACATAATATCTACCCAAGTCTCTAGTCAGATGTCATTAGAAATTCTTCTTGGTTGGCTATAGCTGAACAAACTGTTATTTGTTTCACGTAATCAATATCATATCTAAGTCCTTCTTATATCCCAACATTAAATTCATAATATCTTACTACAGGTTGAGTTTCTTTGGTCATATATTAGTAGACATTCAAATTCCTTGAAAAATGTGGCTTACACTTCTTACATGAATAACTGTTATCTAGATATTCGCAAATTGTTATCAGCAGGCAAACTGCCATATATTTTGAAACATATTCAAGTTATTAATTAATACCCTGCTATCTCAAATAAAATTTCTCAACTAATCTTGTTTTGTAAGATTACACTAGAAATAATCACCTGCCTTGTTATATATGTTCAAGAATGTAGATTACTTTATATGGATAGTTCTCTGAAAGAACTTGACATAGCATTTGTTCTAAGGCTTTGATTTGTTCAGATAGATGCTTTAGGCTAGAAGAGAAAGTATGTTCAGCTCTGGTAGGGCTGAAGGCAGTATCAATAATCAGATAAACCAATTAATCTTGTTGAGTGGGTAGGATATTTGGGTGAGAAAAGCTGAGAGGTTAGAAATAAACACTGGTAATAAACAACAAACCTCAGGTGACTTTTTGCAACTCAGGTCTAGGTTGACTTTTTCCATTATACCCCAATTATAATGTCCCAGCCAAAATGAATTCATGACTGAATTATAGATCTCAACTATTCTCCCTCCTTTGTTATCAGACAACTTTTCATCAGTTCCAACTTTTAATAAAGGCCTCTTCAAAACCTTTCTTAAGCCATTCTAAGATTTAATTTTTTCATATTCTTTCCTAAAACTTTATCCATAAATATATAATGATTTTATGCCATATTGAAATAACATTACAATATTCAGGTCAATACGCACTTAAATAATGATATAATATTTCATAATGTTTAAGAATGTGGGTTCTGGAATGAAACTGACCAAGGATGTAATTCTAGCTTTGTTATCTAGTAGGTGAGTTACTTGGAGAGTTTAACAAACCTCTCTTAATTTTCTCATCTATAGAAGATTGTTGTAAGTCTATAATGATAATATACTTTTCACAGTACCTAGCATAATACTTCTTCAGTCAACATTAGTTATTAATAATAACATTATTAATTTATATGTATCTCAGAATTTTTTGCAAAATGTTTTTATATCATAAAACAAATTTTCTTGGTAATATAAAAATATGACATATTATACTAGTTTTAGGGTCATAGATTTACATTATTATTGAATTATTATCATGCAGACCAGGCATGGTGAATCATGCCTGTAATCTTGACAATTTGGGAAGCTAAGGTGGGAGGATCACTTGAACTTAGGAGTTCCAGATCAGCCTAGGAAACATGGTAAAACTCTGTCTCTAACAAAAATGCAAAGATTATCCAGGCATAGTGGCATGCACCTGCAGTTTTATCTACTCAGGAGAATGAGGGAGGAGGATCACTTGAGCCCGGGAAGTGGAGGTTTCAGTGAGCCAAGAGAGCGCCACTGCACTCTAGCCTAGGCAATGGAGCCGGACCCTGTCTAAAAACAACAACCACAAAAATTACCAATGTGGCCATATATTACCAATTTTATTTAGCTGGTTGACATATGAACCTGAAAATGATATCTTTTGAAACAAATTCCTGATCCTCTGTCATTTATTAATTTATAATGTCAGAAAATATGGGGGAGAAAATGAGGAGACTTCACATAGAGATTTTTTCAATGGCACAGATCTCCTTCCAATATTACGAAGATTGACTGGGTGCACTAATTGCATTTTTTCATTTGTGTCTCTTGAAATAATGAAATAGTTCCTGATAGTAACTTAATTTTTTCTGGAATTTTCATTCTGTCTTCCACATTATGTAAACAATTAGTTACATAAGCAAGAGGTAGAAACACATCTCACATTTACTGTATTTTATTTTCTCAACATACATTCACATTTCCTTCTTCATTGTTTTTTTCTTTTCTTCACCATAGTCAATTCCAGTACTTATATATGTAGTAATGAACACAGTAGTTTAATATACTCATGTCACATTGCCAATATTTCCAAACTGAATGTCCATGATATTACTCATTTGTTGATTCCCTGCATTTATTTCTTCACCTCTCCGGAAAGACTGAGCTCTTGAAGAACAAAGATCAAGCTGCATTTATTTTTAGTCCCACCTCCAGAGTGTACTCCCAGATTCCATAAATTTACCTATTATAGCATATTTATATTAACCCAATACTGGTGCTTTTATCTGCTTCTGTTGGATGTCTAGCCAACTTTGTGGTCACAGATCTTTAGACTAAGGGTCCAATGTAGGCTGAGCCAACTAAAGTCTCCCCTGGAAATGGGAACTTGACATGCAGAAAATTAGTTAACTATTACAGGTTAGACATAGAATGCTATATAAATTGTAGTGTCCCGTAATAAAATACTCTGAAACATACTGACTTACAAAAACAACCATTCTGTTTGCTCAAAGCTTTGTAGTTTGGCTGAGCAGAGTTCAGCTGGATTGGCACATTTCTTATGGATTTGCTATGGCTGAATTTGCTCATTGGGCTAATTTGAAAATCCAAGATGGTATCACCCACACGCAGTTAGTTCCCATCTCCCTAGCTGCAATGGCTGGGAAATTAAGGCCTTTCTTTTCATGTTCTTTCATTCTCCAGGACCTCTTGGCTTATAATGTTTATACCTCCAGAGCCTTGCTCTTCATCTATCTATAGTATAGTTAGGATATCTTTACTTGGTGACTCAGAATTCAAAGAGTAAAAGCAGAAAATGCAAAACACCTTAGGGTTCAAGCATAGAATGTGCAAAATATCAGTTCCACTACATTTTATCCATTTGAACAAGCCATAAGTTCTGCCAGATTCAGCGAAGGAGGACACTGAACACGGATATGGATTCATAGTGATGTGATTAGTTGGTAGAAAATAGTTAATTGTTTGGGAGTAATTGGTGGTGGTGATTAACAATTTACCCTGAGTTCTAGTCATCAGAACCTCCCATGCACATTTTCTCAATCTTACATAAGATGCTATGCAGACTCAATAGCAGAGTACCCCATTCTCATCAGAACACTGCCTTTCTAATGTTGAAATTCTGACTCTAGGGCTAAATCTCCTCTCTTATCTTTGTACTGTAAAAGTCTATTCCCAGAAACTGGTAGTAGAAGGGAGAAGGTATGCAGAACAAAGGTGAAGAGAAGCTATGTATGTGTGTCTACGTATCTGTATATGTGCTGGGGTCAGGAACAGTTTGCCAGTGAAACAGAGAGAGACAGAGAAAGAAAGACAGAAAAAGAGACTTTCTAGTCTCTGATCTTTTGTGAAGTCCAACACTACTTGCTCACTTGGTTTTCTTGAACTGAACCTAAGACATAAGGATAGATGCTATAAATCTAAATATCCGAAATGAATTTTTTGTCTCTGGAAGTAAACACTATATAACTAAGACATTTGAATTAATAATGGGGTTTTTGTTAAAAGGAAAATCTACAAAATTTAATACAAATCCATTAACTTCATCTTTATCATCAATAACAGTTCTATTCTATGAATGTACATTCGACTCTATAATTATTCCTCTATGAGCTTAAATTTTGTTATTCACTTACTTGTTTTAAATTTACTCTAAATATTACATGATCATTTATAATCTGCCACTGTTTTTCACTCTTACCTCATGTCTCACCAGTTCCCACCAAGAACTACATGTTTCTGTCCTGCCGCATCACTGAATTTTCTTGCAAAACACTATTTCTCCATTGTCTTCCAACGTTGGTTTCATTCTTAACTATACCGAGAATACCTTTCTCCATCTCATCATTCCCATCTCCCACCCTTTCCAAATATAGTTCCTATTCAATTATCTTTTTTTAAAATTTTTTTTTGTGAGATGGAGCCTCGCTCTGTCACCCAGGCTGGAGTGCAGTGACGCAATCTAAGCTCACTGCAACCTCTACCTCTCAGGTTCAAGCAATTCTCCTGCCTCAGCCACCTGAGTAGCTGGGACAACAGGCACGCAACACTATGCCCAGCTAATTTTTTGTTTTTTTAGTAGAGATTGGGTTTTATCAGATCAGCCAGGGTGGTCTCAATCTCCTGACCTTGTGATCCGCACCCCTCAGCCTCGCAAAGTGCTGGGATTTCAGGCATGAGCCATGGTGCCTGGTCCCCTATTCAATTTTCAAGTCAAAACTCTTCTCCTAAGAGAAACTAGGAGATGGCTAGTATTTATCATCACACTTTTGTAAGTGTTTGTTTACTATCTGCATCTTCCACTAGACTGTAAACTTAAGAACAAAATGAGATTTTTATTCTAGGTATCGTACACAAAGCACCTAAAACAATAAAATTTGATGCAATTAACTGATTTATATCTTATTTGTCTTCTTTTATTTTATAATCTTATTTTGATTAATAAGTTAGTTTAAGATTCTCCTATGGTCTGTTAACAATGTATTTCATTTTGCTTCCAGTCTCACTAGTACAGATATTTTATTTGCAAATAGTTGTAAAGAAAAATAAACTCCCATCCTTCTTTCACGTTTAAATTCAAGAGTCTAATATTATGACTTTATACAAGAAAATAAGAGATTAAAACACATTAAGAATAAGTCTTTGAACACAGTTGATTAATTACCCAAATTTTATGCTCCATCTTTCAGTTTTGTGGTCTTTCTTAGCCAACCTATTTACAAGCATTTGCTTCTGTTATTTTAAACTGCTTAATTAAATGTTTTCACATTAAGGTATTTCTATAATTTAATTCTTAATTATTTTTAAATATTACTTTACTGTTAATTTTATATCTGCTACAATTTCAACCTGATATTCTGACTTAGTTGGACATTATCACTAACCATCATTATTAAAATTAATAATACATGTGTTTTTCCTTCCACACACAAAGCACACTTTTGCTTTGTGGTTTATTTTACGTATACGTTTTAAGTATGCTTCTTATCCTTTTGCAATTTTAGTCTCACAATCGATTCTTCCTTTCTTTATGCCTGAATTTTTATTTAGGGTAGAGCAATAGGGGAAAGTAACTAAATAATCTCCTGTGTAGACTGAAGTAAATTATTTATTACTTTTCCTCAGCACTAGCATTCAGAAAATAATAAGTTACATCTGGCATCCACATAAACTGTATGATTCATTAGGATTTTTAAAATGTGGAGGAGATTTAGAATCATAGAAATGCAATTTATCATCAGTACACCTGAAAATTGATAAAGAAATTTCTTTAGTGATAAGCTCTTAGTGTGCAAAACTCTTCACGTACAAAAAAAAAAATCTATAACCAATGGAAAACAGATGTCAGTAATATTGCTCCAATAGTTTCTTTGGATTAAAAAAAAGAGAGAGGAGGGGACTCAAGATGGCGCTGTGAGAACAACCCAGGATTGGAGCCCGCGTTGAATTCGCAAACGGTGAGTCAGTGCTGCATTTCCAGACTGATCTTTGTTGCCCACAGAACGGGGAAACTCCCAAGTATAAAAAGACACGGGACGCCAGGCAGTAGGTCTGCCTGGCGAAGCCGGCAGCCGGGGCGGCGGCGGCCGGCCCTACCCAGCAATCCCCACAGGGCGCGCTTGTCCGGGTGCCTTGTTGAACCGGCAATCTGAGACTTGAGAGGGCTGGACTTGAGACTGAACAAGACTTGCACAGTAGCCCAGCCCAGGGGATTGCAGGGACAGATCGGTTGGGATACCCAGTGGGACGAACAAAACCGCGATTTCAAACTATCCCGGGAAGAAGGTCCGAGACGCTCTGTGGGGGAGGGGCGTCCACCACTACGGAGGCAACCTGCCCCAACTGATATACACGCCCACTGCTGAGGCAGCCAGCCGTTGCCGAGGCAACCCGCCCCAACTGAGATACACGCCCACTGCTGACTCAGCCAGCCGTTGCTGAGGCAACCCGTCCCTACTGAGATACACGCCCACTGCTGACGCAGCCTGCCGTTGCTGAGGCAACACGCTACAACGAAGAGACTCCGCCGCAGGGCGTGGCGGAGACCACAGCAGAGCCGGCAGGAACAGCGCGAATCACACAACAGCAGGGCGGAGCCTCGGCAGCCAAACAGTGGCTAGTCTGCCTTTGAGCTGGGCAGGACACCTGATTGGACATCAAAAAATAAAGCCCAAACCCCTCAACACAGAGCATTTGAGAAAAAAAAAAAAGGTTGTTTAATGAGCTGTGTTGCAGCAGAATCAAACATAGCAGCCTAACAGCCCTGAATGAACAACAGAGTGCACAGCTCAGCAATTAAACCCCTATAAAGTACAAACTGTCTCCTCAAGCAGCTCCCTGACCCCTCTATATCCAAAAGACTGTCATTAGGCAGGCATCATCCTGGGACAAAGAGAGCAGAAAAAGAAACTGGTAACATCCCTCGCTGTGCCACGGCTACTAGAGGTGCACCCCAGACAAGCAGGGTCTGGAGCGGACCTCAGCAGTCGTACAGTGAAGGGGCTAGACTGGTAGAAGGAAAACCAAGCAACAGAAATACTTCATCATCAACATTCTGGGTGTCCACTCAGAGACCCAAACGAAAAGTCAGGAACTACGCAGACGACCAGCGGACAAATCCACAAAGATGGGAAGAAACCAGCGCAAAAAGGAGGAAAACACCCGAAACCAGAACACATCGCCTCCTAGAAAGGACCAAAACTCCTCACCAGCAAGGGAACAAAGCTGGACGGAGAATGACTGTGACGAAATGACGGAATTAGACTTCAGAAGATGGATAATGAGAAACTTTTGTGAGCTAAAAGATCATGTATTAAATCAATGCAAAGAAACTAAGAACCTTGAAAAAAGATTTGAAAAAAGATTCGAGGAAATGATAACAAGAATGGATACCTTAGAGAGGAATATGAATGAATTAAAGGAGCTGAAAAACACAATACGAGAACTTCGCGAAGCAAACGCAAGTTTCAATAGCCGAATTGACCAAGCAGAAGAAAGAATATCTGAAGTCGAAGACCAACTCAATGAAATAAAATGAGAAACCAAGATCAGAGAAAAAAGCGCAAAAAGGAATGAACAAAGTCTCCAAGAAATGTGGAACTATGTGAAAAGACCTAACCTACGTTTGATAGGTGTACCAGAAGGGGACGAAGAGAATGAATCCCAGCTGGAAAATACTCTTCAGGACATCATCCAGGAAAATTTCCCCCACCTAGCAAGACAAGCCAACACTCAATTGCAGGAAATACAGAGAACACCACAAAGATATTCCGCAAGAAGAGCAACCCCAAGGCACATAATCGTCAGATTCAACAGGGTTGAAATAAAGGAGAGAATACTAAGGGCAGCCAGAGAGAAAGGTCGGGTCACCCACAAAGGGAAGCCCATCAGACTCACAGCAGATCTCTCGGCAGAAACACTACAAGCCAGAAGAGAGTGGGGGCCAATATTCAACATTCTTAAAGAAAAGAACTTTCAACCCAGAATTTCATATCCAGCCAAACTGAGCTTCATAAGTGAAGGAAGAATAAAATCCTTTGCGAACAAGCAAGTACTCAGAGATTTTGTCACCACCAGGCCTGCTTTACAAGAGCTCCTAAAAGAGGCACTACACATAGAAAGGATCAATCAGTACCAGCCATTCCAAAATCACACTGAATGCTAAAGAGCTTCAACATAATGAAGAATCTACAACAACTAACAGGCAAAACAGCCACTTAGAATCAAAATGGCAGTATCAAATTCACACATAACAATATTAACCCTAAATGTAAATGGACTAAATGCACCAATCAAAAGACACAGACTGGCAAATTGGATAAAAATCCAAAACCCATCAGTGTGCTGCATCCAGGAAACCCATCTCACATGCAAGGATACACAAAGGCTCAAAATAAAGGTATGGAGGAAGATTTACCAAGCTAATGGAAAGCAAAAAAAAGCAGGAGTTGCAATTCTCATCTCTGATAAAATAGACTTTAAAGCAACAAAGATCAAAAGAGACAAAGAAGGCCATTACATAATGGTAAAAGGATCGATACAACAAGAAGAGCTAACGATCCTAAACATATATGGACCCAACACAGGAGCACCCAGATACATAAGGCAAGTTCTTAATGACTTACAGAAGGACTTAGACTCCCACACAATAATAGTGGGAGACTTTAACACTCCACTGTCAATACTAGACAGATCAACCAGACAGAAAATCAACAAGGATATCCAGGGCTTGAACTCAGACCTGGAGCAAGCAAACCTGGTGGACATTTACAGAACTCTCCACCCCAAATCCACAGAATACACATTATTCTCAGCACCACATCACACCTACTCTAAAATTGACCATATAATTGGAAGTAAAGCACTGCTCAACAAATGCAAAACAACTGAAATCATAACAAACAGCCTCTCAGACCATAGTGCAATCAAGTTAGAACTCAGAATTCAGAAACCGACCCAGAACCGCACAGCTTCATGGAAACTGAACAACTGGCTCTTGAATGTTGACTGGGTAAACAACGAAATGAAGGCAGAAATAAAGAAGTTCTTCGAAACCAATGAGAATGAAGACACAACGTGCCAGAACCTCTGGGACACATTTAAAGCAGTCTCTAGAGGAAAGTATATAGCAATAAGTGCCCATCTGAGGAGAATGGAGAGATCCAAAATTGACACCCTATCGTCAAAATTGAAAGAGCTAGAGGAGCAAGATCAAAAAAACTCAAAACCCAGCAGAAGACAAGAAATTACTAAGATCAGAGCTGAGCTGAAGGAGATTGAGACACGAAAAACCCTTCAAAAAATCAATAAATCCAAGAGCTGGTTTTTTGAAAAGATCAACAAAATAGACAGACCACTAGCCAGATTGATTAAAAATAAAAGAGAGAACAACCAAATAGATTCAATAAAAAATGATAAAGGGGAAATCACCACAGATTCCACAGAAATTCAAACCATCATCAGAGAATATTACAAACAACTCTATGTACATAAACTAGTAAACCTGGAAGAAATGGATAAATTCCTGGACTCCTGTGTCCTCCCAAGCCTAAACCAGGAGGAAGCTGAAACTATGAATAGACCAATAACAAGGTCTGAAGTTGAGGCAGCAATTAAGAGCCTACCTCACAAAAAAAGCCCAGGTCCAGATGGGTTCACAGCCGAATTCTACCAGACACACAAGGAGGAGCTGGTACCATTCCTTCTAAAACTATTTCAAACAATCCAAAAAGAGGGAATCCTTCCCAAATCATTTTATGAGACCAACATCATCCTGATACCAAAACCCGGCAGAGACCCAACGAGAAAAGAAAACTTCAGGCCAATATCCATGATGAACATAGATGCAAAAATCTTCAATAAAATATTGGCAAGCCGATTGCAACAGCAAATCAAAAAACTTATTCATCATGATCAAGTAGGATTCATCCCAGGGATGCAAGGCTGGTTCAACATACGCAAGTCTATCAACGTAATTCACCACATAAACAGAACCAAAAACAAAAACCACATGATTATCTCAATTGACGCAGAAAAGGCATTTGACAAAATTCAACAGCCCTTTATGCTAAAAACCCTCAATAAACTCGGTATCGATGGAACGTATCTCAAAGTAATAAAAGCTATTTATGACAAACCAACAGCCAATATCATACTGAATGGGCAAAAACTGGAAGCATTCCCTTTGAAATCTGGTACCAGACAAGGATGCCCTCTCTCACCACTCCTATTCAATATAGTACTGGAAGTTCTAGCCAGAGCAATCAGGCAAGAAAAAGAAATAAAGGGTATTCAAATAGGAAAGGTGGAAGCCAAATTGTCTCTATTTGCAGACGACATGATAGTATACCTAGAAGACCCCATCGCCTCAGCCCAAAAACTCCTGAAACTGATAAGCAACTTCAGCAAAGTCTCAGGATATAAAATCAATGTGCAAAAATCACAAGCATTCGTCTACACCAATAACAGACTTAAAGAAAGCCAAATCAAGAGCGAACTGCCATTCGCAATTGCTACAAAAAGAATAAAATACCTTGGAATACAACTCACAATGAACGTAAGGGACCTCTTCAAGGAGAACTACAAACCACTGCTCAACGAAATCAGAGAGGACACAAACAGATTGAGAAACATTCCATGTTCATGGTTAGGAAGAATTAATATTGTGAAAATGGCTATACTGCCCAAAGTAATTTACAGAATCAACGCTATCCCCATCAAGCTACCATCGACTTTCTTCACAGAACTGGAAAAAACCACCATGAACTTCATATGGAACCAAAAGAGAGCCCGCATAGCCAAGTCAATTCTAAGCAAAAAGAACACAGCGGGGGGCATCACACTACCGGATTTCAAACTATACTACAAGGCTACAGTAATCAAAACAGCATGGTACTGGTACCAAAACAGAGATATAGACCAATGGAACAAAACAGAGGCACCGGAGGCAACACAACATACATACAACTATACAATCTTTGATAAACCTGACAAAAACAAGCAATGGGGCAAGGATTCCATGTTTAACAAATGGTGTTGGGAAAACTGGCTAGCCATGTGCAGAAAGCAGAAACTGGACCCCTTCCTGACACCTTACACTAAAATTAACTCCAGATGGATTAAAGACTTAAACATAAGACCTGGCACCATAAAAACCCTAGAAGGAAATCTAGGCAAAACTATCCAGGACATAGGAGTAGGCAAGGACTTCATGAACAAAACACCAAAAGCATTGGCAACAAAAGCCAAAATAGACAAATGGGACCTAATGAAACTCCACAGCTTCTGCACGGCAAAAGAAACAGTCACTAGAGTGGATCGGCAACCAACAGAATGGGAAAAAATTTTCGCAGTCTACCCATCTGACAAAGGGCTGATATCCAGAATTTACAAAGAACTCAAACAGATTTACAGGAAAAAAACAAACAAGCCCATTCAAAAGTGGGCAAAGGATATGAACAGATACTTTACAAAAGAAGACATATATGAGGCCAACAATCATATGAAAAAATGCTCATCATCACTGGTCATAAGAGAGATGCAAATCAAAACCACATTGAGATACCATCTCACGCCAGTTAGAATGGCGATCATTAAAAAATCTGGAGACAACAGATGCTGGAGAGGATGTGGAGAAAAAGGAACACTTTTACACTGTTGGTGGGAGTGTAAATTAGTTCAACCATTGTGGAAGACAGTGTGGCGATTCCTCAAGGCCTTAGAAATAGAAATTCCATTTGACCCAGCAATCCCATTACTGGGTATATATCCAAAAGACTATAAATCGTTCTACTATAAGGACACATGTACACGAATGTTCATTGCAGCACTGTTTACAATAGCAAAGACCTGGAATCAACCCAAATGCCCATTGATAATAGACTGGATTGGAAAAATGTGGCACATATACACCATGGAATATTATGCAGCAATCAGAAATGATGAGTTCGTGTCGTTTGTAGGGACATGGATGAATCTGGAAAACATCATCCTCAGCAAACTGACACAAGAACAGAAAATGAAACACCGCATATTCTCACTCATAGGTGGGTGATGAAAAATGAGAACACATGGACACAGAAAGGGGAGTACTAAACACTGGGGTCTATTGGGGGGAAAAGGGGAGGGCCAGTGGGAGGGGGAGGTGGGAGGGATAGCCTGGGGAGAAATGCCAAATGTGGGTGAAGGGGAGAAGAAAAGCAAAGCACACTGCCATGTGTGTACCTACGCAACTGTCTTGCATGCTCTGCTCATGTTCCCCAAAACCTATAATCCAATAAAAAATTAAAAAAAAAAAAATAAAAAAAAAATAAAAAAAAGAGAGAGAGAAAGATTGATAAACAGCCTTGCAGAAATGAACTACTTCATTAGTAGTAGAACTTTTCTGTCTCTCATTATGTAGCCTGTAATTTAAACTCCCTGTATTATGAGACAAAAAGATTTTCTGCTTTTTCTTTGCAAATATGAATATAAGACAATAAGGGACTAGATTTTTTGTGCTGGAATTAAACAAACAAGGGTACAAATTAGGTATCTTATTAAACTCACTTAGTATGTTAGTTATCTATTGAAAGATAACAGATTATTCTACACTCAAACACTTTAGACAACAAAGACATAGTATCTCATCTGTGTGTTCTCACAACTAAACTTACCTAGATACTCTCTTTAATCCTATAGCTTGGCATTTGTATTTTATTTATTTATTTATTTAAAGTTTTTGGCCCCTGCTTCTCCCTTGGCCCTGAACACAGCATCCCAATTTTATAGCAACTACCTTGGGGCCACCTTAAACAAAGAGTTTAGATAAAATAGCAAGGTCCTTAATCCCATTTTAAATAGGAGACTCTCAACCTTTATTAAGTGGAAGACCAATAGCATTCTTCCAAATCAGCCAATTCACAGCAATATTTTTATTTGCTTCAATCTGAGGTACAAAATTAGTTGGTACATTAAAGTGCTTCATATGGCAATGCACTGTTAACTCTGATTATAGGCCATGGGCAGACAGCTTCTAACTTAGCTAAAATCCATAATTTTCCATATTTGCTTAAATAGGGGCTGGCCCAAGACCAAGAATATATTTCAGACAGAACTTAGCTAAAAGTCATAAGAAGAAACCAGCACACATAGATTTTTTTAAAAAATAGTTTTTCTACCATATAATTGGCAAGACGTCTGCTCCTACTTCTCAAACTTCATAGCTCTTGACACACCTGGACCAAGGGTTAAAAAAATCTATTCTTATGTTTGCAAGTAAAATATTTAGCTAAAACCAGTGATTATATTATTAAGAAAATAAGTATTAGGGAAAATCATATAGTGACTCTTACAACAGAGAAGAATTTGAGTTGAATAGAGCATGAAAATTAAAATCTTAATTAAAACTCATAACAAATTGTGAATGTGTACCCCTACAAAACTATATGTAAATATAGATGTAAATAGATAATTTTACAAGCATGATGAAGATATATAGACACAGATATGTAAATATAGATAGATATAAGCAGTAAGGTGAACAAATTTAATTTAGCAATGATACCAAAATTTAAATAAAGGCAGATATTTTCTGTCTCTCTTTTTCATATGCAGACACTTTCTTAATTTAAATGTCAATTTTTGAGGTCACCTTAAAATGCTTTAGAAGATATTTGAGAATAAATCGCCTAAAATAATTCTATATAAGATGCTTTTGCTTTACATACATTTTACATTTGCTCTATTTTTCTAATATTTCTTCTATGCTGCTAGTGAAATGTCTTGGTTAATGTGCCTGCCATTCAAACAGAAACTCATTTTTGGATTGCAATGATTGCTTATGGATGGATGCCATGGATGCAGTAGCAGGAGTAAGGTAACTAATTAGAGAAATTAGATCTTGTGTACTGCCTGAATCTCAACAGAGAATTCTTTGCTGGATATAATTTAATTTTAAAAGACATGAAGGTAATTTATGCATTTCTGTTTTCTGAGCTACAATAGATACATTCAATCATTCTTAAGCTTCTATCTTCTTAACCAAATTGTATCAGAAGTCATATAATCCTGTCAAGAACATGTATAAACTGGAAAAACATAACATATCTCAAAATAGAAATGCACATACCAATTGGAAATAAAGATTATTTCTGTACCATAGAATTAAAACAGTATCCAGGAGAGCCAGATGTGAGATTCATAAACAAAATAGCCTATGTAAATAAAAATCTAATAAAGCATTGAAAGACTAAGGTTCATTTTATACTAAATTTTCAGCCAAAATCAGCTATTAGTTTAGGATATTTTTGTTGCTTTTTTAAGGAAACAATAATATTCTACATTTTCTACACCGTGGTTGTAAAGATTTTGCAATAAAACTTGAATTTTAAAAATTGCTCATCATCACTGGTCATTAGAGAGATGCAAATCAAAAACACATTGAGATACCATCTCACACCAGTTAGAAAGGCAATCAATAAAAATTCTGGAGACAACAGATGCTGGAGAGGATGTGGAGAAATAGGAACACTTTTACACTGTTGGTGGGAGTGCAAATTAGTTTAACCATTGTGGAAGACAGTGTGGCGATTGCTCAAGGCCTTAGAAATAGAAATTCCATTTGACCCAGCAATCCCATTACTGGGTATATATCCAAAGGACTATAAATCGTTCTACTATAAGGACACATGCACACGAATGTTCATTGCAGCACTGTTTACAATAGCAAAGACTTGGAACCAACCCAAATGCCCATCGATGATAGACTGGATTGGGAAAATGTGGCACATATACACCATGAAATATTATGCAGCAATCAAAAATGATGAGTTTGTGTCATTTGTAGGGACATGGATGAATCTGGAGAACATCATTCTCAGCAAGCTGACACAAGAACAGAAAATGAAATACCGCATATTCTCACTCATAGGCGGGTGATGAAAAATGAGAACACATGGACATAGGGAAGGGAATACTAAACACTGGGGTCTATTGGGCGGAATAGGGGAGGGACAGCAGGGGGGAGCTGGGGAGGGCTAGCCTGGGGAGAAATGCCAAATGTGGGTGAAGGGGAGGAAGGCAGCAAAACACACTGCCATGTGTGTACCTGTACAACTGTCTTGCATGTTCTGCACATGTACCCCAAAACCTAAAATGCAATTAAAAAAAAATAAAAAATTTAAAAAAATAAAATCATGTTGTCACAAAAAACCTTGAATTTTAACTTAAATTTTGACTTTTTAATTCATATAGTATGTAGATGACTTTGTATTTGTAACCAAATGTAATTATAGTTACAAAGGAGTGCTAAAAGTTAAAATTTCTATAAAATATCCATATATTAAACCTAAATGTAAAACAGAAGTTATTTCACAACCTTCCAGTTGTCCTATAGGTTTTTTTTTTAATCTCATTGAATTTTAAGAAACTCTACTGATTGATCAAAGTTGTGAATTATTTATGTATTTTTGACTAAAGAAAATTTGCAAACACAGAACACAAAGTTGGAAAAATTAAAAGTGGTGATTCACCTCCTCTAATAAAGTTTGTGTGACAAAATTTGGATCCGTCTAGCTTTAGCTTCCTCACAGAGAAAGAGGAAACTGTGATTCATGTAATCCTTGATTGTGGTTTTGGTTTCACATGACATAACTTAATTTTTAGTCAGAGAAGACAATTTGATAACTATTAAATGGAATAGGCACTGCTTGTGTTAACATTTCTAACTCCCTCCCATCCTCTAATATCAGCTACTCCTCAATGTAGAAAAATAAACTCTTATGTTCCTGTCTCTTTCTTGACATTTCATAATCTACCAAAGGAAAAACCCAATTGTGGAAATCCCATGCTTATTGGCATTTCAAACTCAAACTTCTCAAGACTATCTCATCACCTTTCCTTATACCCAAAATAAACAAATGTTCTGATGTACTTACATAATATTTACTTCTCTATCGATATCCCAATTCAACAACTTTGTTTCATACTGTACCAAGCTCTTCTCCTAAAAGTGAGTTTGAGAATTGGTAATGTTTAACAAGAGGATTTACTTTATAAAACCATAGAGTTAAAATACAATTTATATATTTGTTTGGATGCCTATTTGACATTCTATCAATGATATGCACAAGGGTAGAGCCTGTGTGTCTATGTGTGTTTCCTCTAATGTCTGGTAAGTTGTCAATATAGTCAACTGATTATGAGTTTCATATCTCAGGCTAGTCGGTTTTCATTTTTTCTATCCTCAAGACAAAAATATCTCAGTAGCAAAACAGATGACAATTTCCATAGATTTCTACCTTCATCCTATGTCCTGAAAAATTTTTGTCCCAGTTTTTGAGTCTCCACATCTGTGTCCCAAACTGACAAGAGACTCTTTCTGAACTGGACGGTCTCAAAGGGCTCTTAAATTATTTTTCTCCCAGTTAATTTTAGGTCTTCTAGTTATTGCCACATAATAGAGTCATGAATGACTCTACTCTAATTTGAACTCCCCTGTTCAAATATTTTATTGGTTGCCCATTAAATATAAAGTATGTATCAATATGCCAAAAATATACTCCTTTTTCTTTTCCCATCAACTTTAAAATCTACTAGTATTAAAAATATTAGACACTGCTACTACTATTACTATTACTATTACTATTACTATTACTATTACTATTACCACTATCTACTAGTCTGACTAGGACAACTGCAAACACACACACAGACACACACACCCACAGCCACACACCCACACTTCAACCAAAACAGGTTACTCAAGGTTCCCTGCAGTCTTTTCCCTAAGTCTTATATTTTAAATTCCTTCTACTCATCTACCTCCACACAAATAGCTATGTGACATCAATAACATATCAAATTCTCATTTTAACAAAAGTTTTGATTATTCCCGCAAGTTTTTTTACCTGACCCCAAATCTACCATTGAATACTATTATAATTTCACAGTAGCTTTATGTTGCCTAATATTATTATTTTAATTTTTATATGCTTGCTCATTGGATTGGGTCCTTGTTGAGAGTCATCTTTTTTTAAAAAAATTCTGTTACCTAAGAAATACTGTACATAGCCATGTTTGGACTGGTTTAAGTGATTTAAGCTATTTGTGCATATAATTTTTGAAACACCATTTTTTAATTGACATGTAGCATTTTACTTTTTCATGGGGTACATGATATAATTTGTTACATGCATTTCCCCAGACAAACAAGTGAACTTGTCCCCCACAGACACCTCCATGTGACCCACTCCCTGGCCCCTCTCCCCCCACCATTGAGGTGGATGCAGATCCAGTTGGTGATGGCATCCAAAGCCCCAAAGCCCAGCAAGAGCCATAGGAGCCCTGGCCCCTGATCTCTCTTAAGTCAGTTTGGCCACTGTTCCTGTAGCTCAAAGATTTCAGGCAGTTGTATGTCGTAGCAAACCTCTCTGGGTAGCTTGGATATGCCCAGGAAGGTAATACACAGCCTCCTCAGCTAGCACATGTCCACTCTGCAGAAGTTGTGCCCAGCCTGCTGCATGGTGTTCAGTGTGTTGATGTAGTTGAGCAGCTTCTTGGACAGTGGATGGAAATAGGACCTGCTTCCTGCACTGGCCAGCACCAGCAGGCAGCAAAGGGAGTGCAAGAGCCTCCTCAGGTCTGAAGATGAAGCCTGAATCCACGTTTCTTGATGAATTTGTAGATTCACCAAGATGAATGCACCTCAGCTACATTCTCCTCTGACAGGAAGTACTGTGGGATCAATTTTTTCAGGATGCCAGAAGGTGCTAGTTTTTCCTTTGAACCCAACAGGGTTAGTTTTTTAGTGAGTGTGAGAATCTCTACCAGGTCAGGTGAAAGAAGATGGAGCTTGGACTATAGTTGTTCTCCCTGCACCAGCCTCTTAAATTCCTCAGTCAGTACAGAAGTCCAGGTGCACTGGTGTCCCCCTTCTCCTCATGCCCCATCCAATCCCCCATTCTCCACTCCTGCATTTTTAATTTATTTCTCAGATAATTTATTATGAGTCCATCGAAATGCTACTAATTTTTGTGCATTGATTTTGTATCCTGTAATTTTAATGAATTTATTAATCAGATCTAATGGTTTCTTAGTGGAGTCTTTAGGTTTTTCTAGATAGAAGAACATATCATCAGCAAAGACAGACAATTTGAAGGTGTGTTTTCCAATTTGGATGCCTTATTTATATATGATTTCTCCTGTCTGGGTTGCTTTGGCTAGGACTTCCAGTACTATGTGGAACAGGAGTGATGAAAGCAGACATTCTTGTCTTGTTTCATCCCTTAGAGAAAAGGCTTTCAGCTTTTCCCCATTCAGCATTCTGTTGGCTATGGTTTCATCAGACATGGTCTTTACTGGATTGTGGTATGTACTTTTAACACCTAGTTTGTTGTGAGTTTTTATCATAAAAGAATATTGAATTTTATCAAGTGCTTTCTCTGCATCAGTTGAGATATTATGTGTCTTTTGTTCTTCATTCTGTCAATGTGATATATCCCATTAATTGATTTAGGTAAGTTGAATCATCTTTGCCTCCCTGGGTTAAATCCCACTTTATGATGGTATATATATATTTTTTCATGTGCTGTTAGATTTCTTTTGCTAGTATTTTGTTCAACATTTTTGCACCAAGTTTATTGGGGTTATTTTCTTGCCTGCAGGTTTTTTTTCCCCTTATTGTTATTGTGTCATTGACTGGCTTTGCTACTGGGGCCATGTTCACTTCACAGAATGAGATAGGAAGAATTACCTCCTCTTCAATTTTCTGAAATAGTTTGAGAGTAATTGGTGTTACTTCTTTTTTGAAAGTTTGTTGGTGTAGAGTTGTTCACAATAGTCTTTGATAAACTTTCCTATTTCTGTGGTATCAGTTGTAATGTCTTCTTTTCCATTTTGCTTTTGTTTCTTTTGTTCTTATCTTTTTAATTTTTCTTGGTTAGTCTAGCAACTGGTTCATCAATTTTGTTTATATTTTCCAAAGAAACAGTTTTTCATTTTACTCTTTGTATTTTTAGTCACTATTTTGTTTAGTTTCACTCTGACATTTATTATATTTTTCATGCTAATTGTGGCTTAGATTTGTTCTTGCTTCTGTAGTTTCCTGAGGTACATTGTTAGATTGCTTATTTCAAATATTTCCATTTTTTGATGTAGGCATGTATTTCTATAAACTTCCTCCTTAGCACTGTCTTTGCTGTATTTTATAGATTTTGTATGTTGTGTTTTCATTTTCATTTGTTTCAAGACTTTTTTTTCATATTCTTCTTAATTTCTTCCTTGACCAAACTGTCGTTCAGGAACATGCATTTGTACAATTTCCATGTTTTTTTATTGTCATCCCATGCATTTGTACAATTTCCATGTTTTTTTATTGTCATCCCATGCATTTGTACAATTTCCATGTTTTTTTATTGTCATCCCATGCATTTGTACAATTTCCTAAGTTTTTTTAAATTGATTTATCATTTCATTCCGTTGTAGTTTGAAAAGACAACTGATATAATTTCAATTTTTTTAAATGTGTTATAAACTATTTTGTGTCCTAATATATGATCTATCTTGGAGAGTGTTCCGTGTGTTGATGATAAGAATGTGTATTCAGTAGCTATTGAATAAAATAGTTTGTGAAAGTCTTTTAGGTCTATTTGGTCTAGAGTGTAGTTTAATACTAATATTTATTTGTTAATTTACTCTCTAGATGGTCTGTCTAATGCTGAAAATGGGGTGTTTAAGTTCCCAACTATTAGTTTATTGGAGTCTATGTCATCCTTTAGATCTAATAATATTTCCTTTATGTATCTGGGTGCTCCTTTTCAGAGTGCATAGATTTTCAGAATGGTCATATCTTCTGCTGAATTGATTTTTTTATCATCATATAATATCATCTTCTTTGTCTCATTTTACTGTTTTTGATGTCGTCTGTTTTGCTTGATGTAAGTATAACTACTCCTGTTCACTTTGAGTTTCCATTGACATTAATTTTTTAAAATATCTCTTTATTTTGAGTCTATGTGAATCTTTACAATTGATATGAGTTACTTATAGGCAGCATATAGTCTGATCATTGATACGATTTTCCTCTGTGTCCCCAACCAAATTTCATCTTGAATTTTAATCCCCACATGTCAAGAGAGGAGACTGGTAGGAGGTGATTGAATCATGGAGGCAATTTTCTTTATGCTGTTCTGATGGTGAGTGAGTTCTCAGAAGATCTGATGGTTTTATAAGTGGAGGGCAGTTCCTCCTTCACATGCTCGCTCTCTCCTTCCACCTTGTGAAGGTGCCTGCTTCCCCTTCCACCATAATTCTAAGTTTCCTGAGGCTTCCCTGGCCATGCAGAACTCTTTCCTTTATAAATTATCCAGACTCAGGGTAGTTCTTGACAGCATGTGAAAATGGACAAATACAGTCATTTTTTAACCCTTCACCCAGTCTATATTTGTCAATCGGAAGTTTCATTCATCTACATTCAAGGTTGTTATTAATATGTGATTGGCTTTGGTTGCCAGGATGGTGTGTTTCTGTCATTGTATTATTAATTTCTGGTTGTTTGGTATATATTTTTTCTTCTCTTTCTCTCTTATTGTTTAGCATTGTGGTTTAGTAGTTTTCTGTAGTGGCAACATTTGAGTCTTTTCTCTTGTTTGTTTCTCTACCAATCCAGTTTATATTTGTGTGCATTTTCATGATGATAGGTGTCAATCTTTCACTTCCAGGTATAGGACACCCTTAAATACTTATTATAGTGTTGGTGTAGTGGTGATGCATTCTCTGCACTTTTGCTTTTCTGGGAAATACTTTATTTCTCCTTCATTTATGAAGGGCAACTTTGCTAGGTATAATATCTTTGGCTGACAGTTGCATTTTGTTTAGTTTCTTACATCACTATATCATCTCATTCTCCCTAGCCTGTAAAATTTCTGCTGAGAAATCTGCTCTTCGTCTCATGGGATTCTTTCACAAGTAACTAGATGCTTTTCTTCTGCAGTTTGTAGAATTTTCTCTGTCTTTTGTGTTTGACAGTTTGACTATAATGTGCAATGGAGAAGACCTTTATGAATTTTATCTATTTGGCTATCATTTAGCCTTCAATATCAGAATATCTAGTTATTTTGCTAGACATGGGAAGTTTTTATCTATTCTTTCATTAAAATGGTTTTCTAAACCTTTTGTTTACTCTTCACCTTCGAGGACACCAAATACTCTAATACTTTGATGCTTTATAGTGTTCTATATGTCAATAGCCTTTGCTCATTCTTTTTTATTCTTTTGTCTTTACTTTTACCTGACTGGGTTGTTTCAAAAGGACTGTTTTCCTATTCTTTGAGATTCTTTTTTCCTGCTTAGTTTCATCTATTTTTGATGCTTTTGAATGCATTTTGTACTTTGTTCAATGAATTATCCAGTTCCAAATTTTGAAAAGATACCTTTCTCTTTGGTAAATATCTTATTCATATCTTAACTTTTTAAAGTTTCTTTGTATTGTTTTTCACAATTCTTTTGTATCTCACCAAGCATATTTAATAGCAATATTTCTGATTCTTTTTCCAAGAATTTAAAAATTTCTTTCTGATTTGGATCTCCTGGTGGAGAAATATTGTGTTCCTCTAGAAATGACATACATCCTTGTTTTGTCATGTTTCCTGTGTCCTCACATTGATATCTGTGCTGGTTTATCAGCCTTTTAATCTAATTTTTTTTCTTCCTGAATTTGGTTTTGTATGGAAGGACTTTTTCCTGAAGTTGAGTCTACAGTGTTGGTTGGGTAGAGCATGTTGGTTCTGATTCTGGTTACGCTCTGTAGTGCAGACTCTGTATGATTTCTTTGGCTGCAAACAACATTATATAATGTCTGTGAGTTACCTGGTGGCTTGAGGTTGATCGGTTGTTAGTAGAGGCTGTGGTGAAATTGTTGGAAACTAGGATGCCAGGTGGGCCTGTTCTGGGAACCCAGTGGTGGTAGCCATGGGCTGTGCATGCCTGTCACTGGGCACCAGTGTGGTATATGCTGGAACTTGTGTTAGCAGATCTAAATAGATAAATTCTAGGGCACCAAGGTGGCTTGCTGAATTGCCAGAAATAACAGTGGTGGGCCAAGCATCTGGAAGGGTTCTCAAGTCCCTGGGAGGCAGCTGTGGTGTGGGCAATGGCAGTAGCAGTGTTGGGACAACCCTCTGGGACCTACATTGTTCATGCTGGTGTTGGTGATGGCTGTAACAGTCTGGGAAGGACAGTCCTTAGACCTACAGGTGATCCATGCCGGTGAGTACCAGTTGTGGTGGTAGCAGCTGTTTGGGTAAGCCCAAGGTCAGTCATTGGAAGGAATATTCAGGTGCCAAGAGTGGGCTAGACTGGCTGCCCCTAGGCTCCCAGGTGTCTTGCTCAGATATTGCAAGGGAGGAATTTAGATAGTTAGACTGAGTGGACCAGTCCTCACCTCTCCCTTCCCACTCCCTAGTAGTGTCTGCAGGAGCTGACTGTGGCAGGTGGGAGTAGAGATCTCCAGGCCCTTTGGTAGAATGCTCAGGTGTGGGCAGTAGTAGCAAAACTGCAGCTGTGCTACTGAGGAATATAGTGCTGCTTTAAGCAGAAGAGCTATAGGCAATGGTTTGGTGTTGTGGGAGGGCACATTCTTTGCTTATACTTGTGCTCTTAGTAGCCCACAGTGGGCGCAGCATAAGTAGGTAGCAGAATTTTACTTAGGACACATAAAAATATTGGGCTCCCTCTCTGTTGGGAGAGGCAGGGTTGCTGCCAGTGGTTCCCACCTCACCCTTGTAGTTGCAGCTGTGGGCAGGGAGGGTCAATGAGGCTCCAGAAATTGGAAGTGCAGGGACCGTTGGGCCCTGGGGTAGGATGCAGTCTGGTGAGGGCTGGGTTCTCAACATGGCATCATGCTGTAGCTTCTTTTCTTTTTCTTTTCTATTTATTTTTATTTTTGAGACAGAGTCTCATTCTGTCACCCAGGTTAGAGTGCAGTGGTATGAGCTCCTCTAACTGCAACCTCCGCTTCTCAGGTTCAAGCAATTCTCCTGCCCCAGCCTCTTGAGTAGCTGGGATTACGTCATGTGCCACTAGGCCTGGCTCATTTTTTACAATTTTTTTTAGTAAGTTGGGGTTTCACCCACCTTGCTGGCAAGGCTGGTCTTGAACTCCTGACTTCGTAATATATCCGCCTCAGCCTCCCAAAGTGCTGGAATTATAGGCATGAGTCACCGTACCTGGCCCATGCTGTAGCTCCTTAAAGCTCAGGGGTTTGTGGGTTCTATTGTGCTCTCTCTCTGGGGAAAGGTCATTTATGGTTTCCAGGCAACTCCCTATATTAATCTCAGGTCTTTTGAGGGCCCAGGGAATCTCTCATGGCTGAATTGCAGGAGTCCACAGTGAGAATTGGGACCATTGGGGCCTCTCCCTTACTATTTCTCTGCATTAGGGACCCTCTCCAGGTTCTCAGCCAATCCCGGCCTTGCAGTGTGCCTTGCTTTCCTCTCCTTTTTTCCCGTCCTTCTGTGTTAAATTCTGTTTTATCATAAACGATGCATTCTAAGTACAATTATGTACTCATTATTTTGGTTTCTTGTGGAAGAAGCAAGCACCAGATACATCTAGTCAGTCATCTTGAGGCTCTCCCACTATAAAACATAATTAATAAAGTTAAATCAAACAAAAGAGGAAAAATCTAAACAACATAAAGAGGACAGCATCATCGTTATCATGAACTAAGGGAAAATAATCACAAAACTACTTAGAACAGAAATAAGATGATCAAAATTATCGGTTATTAAAATAAATGAGAATATACGTATATGTTAAAGGTAAAAAATATTATCAGAATTAATGAATAAACCATATGTATATTATTTCAAGAGTGATATAAAAACCTCAATATAGACATTTGAAAATAAATTTATATTGTTGGGGTTAATTCTGAATATACAAAATAGCCACTTATTGATTTGGGTATGAAACTGTTATTTGGAGTCAAATGATGAGACCTATTGATATTGAGATAAAGAGGACTTATCTTGTTTTACAAATTAAGATTAAATTTAAAAGATGCCTTCTACCTATTTAAGTGATCGCATTTTGGGATGCCACTATATGGATACCCAGGAGGCAGAAAAAAAAAAGAGAAAAAATAATTTTTAATGGATTTATAAAACATGTTTGTCAGTATAAAAAGCTTCATGAAAGTGGAATAACACTTTCCCAAATTCTATTCTCCAGGGATGAAATAAATTCCAGGTGGGACTAATATTTGAACATACAAGGGTGAATGGTTATTTGTAGTGATTCAACAAATGTTCATTTGTATTTGCAACAAAAGATGTTTCTTTTCAAATTTAATTAATCTTAGAAAATTAGTGTCTGATTTTATATTCTACTCCAAATTCACATTTAAATCTTATTCTTCATAAAGAATGATTAGATAGAGGAACACATATGAGCTCTGTCTCCCAATTTGAAATTTTTGACATTTTTATGCACATATTTTTAAAAACGTTAAGTTTTTTTTTCAGGTTAACAAATAGATGGAATGGCATCTTATTCAGTGATCATATGTGAAGTGTTGTATTGCTAAGGAAATTGAATGCTACCCTGGTTGCCTTCCAAAACCCCAAATTTGGGAGCACTTATTATGCCCAATACTGACAAGGTAGAAAATAAGAACCCTTGGACTTAAAAACAAGGAAAATGTCAAAAACAAAGCAAAACAAAACAAACAAACAAAAAACCAACCAAACAAATAAAAACTGTCATATTGATATAGCACTCTAACGAGCTGCAGACTCCAGATGCTACTAGAATTAGAAACTAGATATTGCTTACCTATGTTAAAAAAAAAAAACAGCTGAAGACTGACTGCAACTAAGTATGTTTGACTTTCAAAACCTTCTCTACAATAAATAGAAAATGTATCAATTACCCATAATTAGGCAATGCAATAATGATTTTGAGATAGGGCTTGCTCAGGTGGGCATTTTCTGAATTGATTATATTATTTTTTTGAATTGATCATATTATTTACATTTTTCCATAAATTTCACTGCCATATAAATTATCCAAGTAAATGACATATGAAAGGTTGAACAATGAGAACATGTGGACACAGGGAGGGGAGTGTCACATACTGGGGTCTGTTGGGGGCGACTAGGAGAGGAACAGCAGGGTTAGGGAGGTTGGGGAGGGATAACATGGGGAGAAATGCCAGATATAGGTGACAGGGGTATGGAGGTAGCAAACGATTGCCACGTATGTACCTATGTAACAATCCTGCATGATCTGCACATGCACCCCAGAACCTAAAGTACAATAATATGTGTGTGCGTACATATTATATGTACACACACACACACACACACACACGCACATATGTAAAGGTTTCTGAACTTAAAGATAGTAAACCATTAGAACTTGAAGAACTAGCACGCTGCTAATTCACTACACTTTTTATGTGAAAAAAAGTATGTGAAATCATAAGTTGGATATAGGTTACTTACAGTTGTATAGAGAGAATTGTTATAGGTTGCATGTATGTGTTCTTCCAAAATTCATATGTTGAAACCCTAATCCTCAGTTGAATGGAATTAGGAGGGGGAACTTTGGGAGGTAACTACGTCATGAGGGTGGCACCTTTACAATGGGATTAGTGCTGTTATAAGAAAACTACAAAAGCAAGTAAGAGAGCACTTGCTTCTGATTTCTGCTCTCTATCCTGTGAAGATGCAATGATTATCTGAAAAGAAAGATCAGAGACCTCATCTGACACTGAATCTGCCAGCAGTTTGATCTTGAACCTCCCATCTCCCAACGCTGTGAGAAATAAATCTTGATAAGTCTCATAACAGTATATTGTGTTTGTTTTTTTATAGCAGTCTAAACAGATAGGTACAATAATTATTGATTTCGAGGTAAATGTATATGTTTATATATGTCTGTCTGTATGTATATATATAAATGTGTGTATGTGTTGATATCACACATTTATTCACATTTATTCACACTATGACTTGGATACTCAGCGACAATGTATATAATTGTATATAATAATATATAATATACACAATATATTATATAATATATTGTAATGTTTAATATAATATATATTATGTATATTATATTATTATATATAACATGTATTATTATATATATTAATAACATAATAATATGTATTATGCCAGCCTAATGTTAATGAGATTGTGAGATTATTCTTTCTATATATAATATATATGAACATATATATTACATATATAATCATATTATATATAGTATAATACATATATATTAACATTAACATTAATATATACATACTAACATTAGGCTGGCATAATATATATTATACTATATAATATTATATATATGTTATATATAAATAACATATATTATTTATATATATATATAAAAATTATATATAATATATATATATTATATATTATGCCAGCCTAATGTTAGTTATAATAATAAATGTTAGTTATATATATTACTAATGTTATATCACTATAAATGTTAGTTATATATATTATATATAACATTTATATAACTATAAATGTTAGTTATAGATATATTATATATTATGCCAGCCTAATGTCAGTATGTATATATTATTATTATAACTAACATTATATATATATAATATATATTATGCCAGCCTGATGTTAGTTATAATAATAATAAAATAATAATAGTATAGTCACTTGAAGTAATGTTCAGCCTCTCAAGGTAAAAATGCTAGATCTTTAATAGTTCTTCATATGTCCTGCACCTTCTAAGATTATTTCTTTGCATTTAGTGTTTGCGTGGAGCTCTGTAACTTGGTGGTGTTTAAGAAGAGTCCTTAGATCCTCTGTGGCATTTTCTTGTTACACTGACCTGTAACATTCCTATTCAGCATCTCACTATAAGCTTTTCTAGTATTTGGTGATTTAATTAAGAGGTGATATGATCATGTCTCGTTTAGATTTGTCAGATCCCACGATTTCTAACTCACCCACTGTCATTTATGGGGTAGTTTGCTTCAGGGACTCTATCATATCTCCTTGTGACTCACACTGGTTCAGAAGGTAGCTCAGGGAAACAAAATATATCTCTGTGACGATGCTGCTTATTTGGAATGACCTCATACTGGTCCATCCAGAGAAACATTCATCCCAGTTATAACAAATTCCACAGCTGCACAGTTTTATTAAGATGAATGCTGTTTAATATTTTCTCAATTACATGTTATTTTAAATTATTTTAATCCTCGAATCTTGATAAACCCTAGGGTCTGATTTCCTCTACTTCTGTCTATCTATACATTTTTGATATCCATTAGCTTTCATAATACCTCCATTTTTAATAATTAAAAATATATGGCTTTGCATAAATTTTCACTGCCATAAATTATAGGTTTACTTGGATTTAATAATTTAAAAACTTTAATAATTAAATTTAGAATTTGACAATTCTACTGTTTTAAAGTTTCATAATACCCACGTCTATTTCTAATTATTAAATTTATAATATAATGTACATTAAACTGTCCCAAAAATGTAATGTATGAAACTTTTAGAATTGTCAATATAATGTAATGCCTCATGACATAAAGCAACAGTAGTCATAGTCTACACTGGGAAGAAAATTGCATTATTAAAGTTGTACTCATTTTCTAATGCTCTGTGACAAATTACTGCAACTTGGAACCAGAACATAATATCCATCTATTATCTCACAGTACTGCAGATCCAGGCATGGTATGGCTCAGGTCCTTCATCAGAGTTTCAAAAGGCCAGGATCAAAGTGGCAGAAGGCCTATGTTCTCATCTGCAGCTCATGGTCTACTTCCAAGTTCACATAGTTTGGTAGGATGCAGTTCTTTGCAATTTTAAGATTGAAGTTTCTGCAGTTGTAAGACAGTTTTCAGCTGTCAGTCAAAGGATGTTCTGATCTTCTGGCAGCTGGCTATGTTCCTTGTCATATGACCTTCTTCATCTTCAGAATGAGCACAGGAAAATACTCTTCATGTTGATTATTTTTCATACTTCAAATCTCTTTGGTAAGCAGAGCTCAGTCAATTTTAGGGACACACCTGATTAGGTCAGATCTATTCAAGGGAATCTCCTTTCTTTAAGTCAGCTGTGTCAACATAACCTAATCACAGGGCTGACTATGACATTATAAATAGTTCATGACCACACTCGAGAGACAATGACAGCTGAAAGTCATTATAGAATTATACCCTGATAGTCAATCATCATGACCTTTAAAATGTTTAAACACAAGTTAAAAGAATTTAGAAAATATATTTTCCTCTCTTAAGAATGGCTGGCTTTCCAGTCTAAAATCTTGTTTCCTGGTCTTATTTGTAATATCAGAAGCTGAATATTAGTAACTTTATTATTTTTTTCTGATGTAGTCCTGTATTTGCTTCTACCTTTATCTTTTACTTCCTCTCTCTGAGAATATCATCATGGGTTACTCCGTCACTTTATTCTGGTAACTGATCAATTTCCACCTTATCAGAAATATTATTTTGGATCCCCTAATATTAACAGCATTATGAACTAAACTCTGTATTTCTAACTTTTAAAAATATATACCATTTACATATTACATAATTTATTCTATATGTATTTACTTATGTCCTGTATCTCCTTATTGAGAGAAAATGGCTTATTTGTTTAATTGGTTGACACTTCAAGCACAGAAAAGTTTCTGGCACATAATAAGGTGCAATAAACATCCATTCTTGCTGTTGTTTTATGATTTCATCTATTAGAATTAAAACACATTTCTACTTTTCTTCATAGGTTGAAAATTGTGCTTACATTTTTAAAAAGCAATGCTGAGATTTTTATAATACCAAAACCAATGTTTAAGAAACAGAAAAATGTATTACTTATTTTTAGCAACCAACAAGAAATTTTAGACAATTGATAAAATGAGAAATAAGACTAACGAAAAGATGATAGTTATCCTCTTAAAGCAGCTTTGCTAATTAGCTTGTAGAATATAAACTCAATCATTTCATGGATTTCTCCATCTTCATAATTATATTAACTATTTTGCATTTATGAAATGGAACAAATTATGTGTGTGTTTTTTAATGTAACATAATTACTGAATGAATTAAACAATGTATTATTTAATAATGTTAAATCTTTGAAATTTATTGACAATACACAAAAGAAATTAAAGAAAACATAATAAAATTTATTTCTTATGAAAATTGAGAACACCATAATTATGCTGCAAAATGATTAAATGAAGCAAAGAGATTTAGGTACTAGTTAATTCATTTAGAAATCAGGTTGTTTGTAAAACAATCTATTACACATTTATATCCCAATCCTCACCCAAAGTGCTCTATGTATATACCCAGATAATAGTTTTCTTCTGAAATATTTTACCATGCCTTCCTTTTATAATCATTTATATATGCATGTAATAAAGCATTTAAACATATAAACAAGATTTAAATAATAAGTAATGGATTACCCATCCTCTTAAGAAATTTAGCACAAATGTAGTCTTGGTGATTTATCATGGTTTTCCTAAACGTGAAATAGGTGGAAGTTCACTATCAGTATAAAAAATGCCTATTAGTGTATTAATTAGTGTTAAGAGAGGTAGCAAGAGAAGGAAAGAGTGAAAGAGAGAGGTGAAGAGAGAGAGAGAGAGATTTTTAGGAATCGGTTTACATGATTGTGGTGACTTGGTAAGTTCAAAATCTGCAGATCAGGTAAGCAGACTGGAGACTCAGGGAAAAATTTCAATTTTCAGCCAAAGGAAGTCTGTGGGCAGAATGACAGGGGAGGTCAGTCTTTGTACTATTAGAAACTTCAACTGATTCAATGAAGCCCACTCACACTATGGATGGTAATCTGCTTTATTAAAAGTCCACCAATATAAATAACAACCTTATCCCCAAGACACCTTCACAGAATTGTCCAGAATTATGTTGGGCCAAATATCTGTGTATCATAGCCCAATGAAGTTGACATGTAAAATTAACTGTCACAGGGATCATCAAATAATTAATAAAGGAATCATAACGGAAGTGGCTAAGCACATAGAGGCAGTTAGTGGAGAAACTGTGTTTAGAACCCAAGTCAGCTGGTCTTTCTTCCCCCAGAAGAGTGGAATTTTACTATACCTTCCTCCTCCTAAACATGGCATAGATGTTACATTTAAAAAAGAATGGGGAAATCTATGATTTCCTATTTAGTGAGCTCTAAACTATGTCTCTAAAATGACATAAAATGTGCATTTACATAATCAAAGGCAAAGTGGTAGAACACCCATAATGCTCAACAGGTGCCGGAAGAGCTCATGAAATTATATGTAGCTGAACATATAGCTGAACTCACTGAGTATGGAGTATCTACAGTAAACATATTTTCTACCTTAATTTAGTATGAGGGGTTGATGTGGAGGTCAAGTAGAACTCTTGGATATTATCCTGCCAATTACTTCATCCCACTGTCCCTAAAATCAGGACCTACAATTTTCAGATAATTCCACAGAATGAATACATAATTGATTCACACCCAACATTGTAAAATGTTCAGTTAGATATGTACACAAGACAGAAGAATGTAAACAAAATAGCACAGGAGGTTGGGTGCATTGGCTCACGCCTGTAATCCCAGCACTTTGGGAGGCCAAAGTGGGTGAATTTCTGAGGTCAGGAGTTCAAGACCAGCCTGGCTAACATGGTGAAATCCAATTTTCACTAAAAATACAAAAATTAGCTAGGCATGGTGTTGCACACTTATAGTCCCAGCTAGTTGGGAGGCTGAGGCAGGTTAATCGCTTGAAACCGAGGTGAAGGTTGCAGTGACCCAAGACCACGACACTGCACTCCAGCCTGGGCAACAGTGCAAGACTCCATCTCCAATATTAGTAATAATAATAGAACTGGAGCCACTAATATGTTGGTGTTACTTAAAATGTTGAGTGCACATTATTATATAAACTGATTATACAATGACAAGAAAATTAAGCTGAAAAGCAATGTATGGGAAAAAACAATATTTAAAGAACTGATGGAAACCACAGATCAGAAAAAGAATCTGTTGAAAAACAAAGTTTGTATGACTCACTGTAGAATATTTTAAAAGGTAATTAGAAAGACAAAATAAGAAGTAGGACAAAACTTAGGATTATTTTGTTCAGAAAGAAAATTAGTTTTGAAATGAAGTAAAAGTTATGTGAGTAATAAATCTTCTCTATTTTTGCTAGAATTAATTAAATGTATTAACACAGTTAATTCAGGAGAGGACCAAAAATAGTATGAGAAAGATAGAGCAAAGTTTTTATATTTGTTTGATAACAAGAATGAAGTAAATCAATAAAATATTTTTAGTAGAATTAAGAGAGAACTGACAACCATGACTCCCAGCTGCCTCATTTGGAAGATCTCCACTTTATCTTGCAGATGTTCTAACAAGACCATGCTACATGCAAATGAATAAAACATTAATTCCTGAGAAAGCAGCACCTTATGGAATCTTCTGGTGCTCAGTCTGCAGTAATCATTAAATGAGATCATGAGGATTTAGACTGAGGTGGTAATGCGATGAGCATGCCACCTTGCAAATCTTCAGGTTCTACTGAGTTATTATATATCATCTCTGGCTTGTTCATCATCAGTGTTAAGAAAGTAAATATTCGTAAATCTGAGTTTCCTCAGCTACATCTCCCAATTCCATTGTTCCAAGGAAGAAATCCTAAAAACTGGGAATGAAAAAGTTACCCACTCAAAGATTTTATGCATTAGCTTTGGTTGCAATCATTTTACAGCCTGGATATGTTTCCTTAGACTATGCTTCCAACAAGCAGCTCACGTGTATAAGTAAAAAGGGAGCCAAAAAAGAAAGGAAAAAGAGAAATCAATCACAAAAAGCAGCTAAATAAATCACCTTAGGAGAAATAGAACAGTAGAATTAGAATCATAAGGAAATCTATTTGAGAGAGGTTGAAAAAGAAAGTGAACAACAGAGCCAAATGAAGCAGAGAAAAAGATCAAAATGTGCTTTGGATGTAGAAATGTGACCTTTACCATTGAATACTTTCAGTTCCAGGAAGAGATGTGAGGGACTATGAGGCCATTGAAACCACATTATGACCCAAAACTAGAATGAAAAAGTACATGTGCCAGCCTGGCCAACATGGTGAAACCCCATCTCTACTAAAAATACAAAAAATTAGCTGGGCATGGTGGCACATGCACTGTAATCCCAGCTACTCCAGAGGCTGAGGCAGGAGAATCTCTTGAATCCAAGAGGCAGAGGTTGTGGTGAGCTGAGATCATGCCATTCCACTCTATCTTGGGCAACAAGAGTGAGACTCCCTCTCAAAAAAACAAAACAAAACAAAGCAAACAAACAAACAAAAAAAAACATGGGCATAAGCAAACAAACAAAAAAAGTAAATTAATTAGAACTACTCTCACCCAGGTGTGGTGGCCCACATCTGTAATACCAGCACTATGGGAGGCTAAGAGGGGTGGATCACTTGAGGTCAGGAGTTTGGGACACCATTTCTACTAAAAAAGCAAAAATTAGCCAGATATGTTGGCACGCCGCTGTAATCCCAGCTACTCAGAAGGCTGAAGTGGGGGAATTGTTTGAACCAGGGAGGCAGAGGCTGCAGTGAGCCAAGATTGCACCACTGCATTTCAGCCTGGGTGACAGAGCAAGACTCAGTCTCAAAAAGAAAAAAAGAAGCACTGTCATAAGAAACACAAATCAGGACAAAAACAAAAGACAATAGAAATTCACAAGAGGTACTGGTTTGGAATTAGGTCCTCGTTTAACACTGTTATTTGGTTTGTTGAAATTAGCTTTGAAAGCACGTACCCAAAGAGTCATAGGCTCACACCTAACCTAGTGCTACAATTCAAAATAATTCAAATGCATAATAAAAAATGATTCTTTCATATAGAATAGTTTCTGTTTTCCAACACCAAACTTTTATTTGTTATTTTTTGCTACTTATAGAAGTAATGTGAGTTTGTTTAGAAATTTAGAAAACATAGAAAATCATAAAGGAAAAACCATTGTCAGAAGATTAAACAGGAACAATATTTATTACCATTATATTTCACTTAGTTTTTATTATAATTATAATTACTTTGGCTATAGGTGTAAATGCATACAAATTTTGGCATATCCTTTGCCAAAAATTTATGCTACATTTTAAGTATAGCGATGTATAATGCTATTTTACTTAAAATTGTATTGTGAGCTCTTTTTACCACAATAGTGAATTTTTAATGACTGCACAATTATATTCTATTGCATTGCTCTCTTGAAACAGCAGCTTACAGTCTTCTTGGTTTTGGTCATTTGGGTTTTCAGTATTTTATTATTGAATAACTTTGTAATAAACAACAATGTTTACACCAACATTATAATTCTAATTTCTGGTTAATATTTTATATTAAAATCCTGGAACTAAATTGTGAAGTTAAGATTAGTAAAATTTTAAGTTTTCGACAGATTTCTATTTCTCACACTAGTTGTAGCTATTTTTTGTTTGTTTGTTTATTACAATGTTTTTTAATTGTATTTGGGCTCTGGGGTACATGTGCACATCCTGTATCTTGCAGGATTGTTGCATAGGTACATACATGCCATGCCATGGTGGTTTGCTGGCTCCTTTCCCCAGCACCCCCATTGCCTACATCATGAACTTTTCCAGGTGTTATCTCTCCCCATTCTCCCCTCCCTCCTCACGCTGTTGCTCTCCTCCCTCCCCCTCCACCCACCGCCACCTAGCCCTGTGAGTGTTGTTCTCTTCCCTGTGCCCAGGTGTTCTCATTGTTCATTGCCTGCCTATGACTGAAAACATGCCATGTTTGATTTTCTGTTCTTGTGTCAGTTTGCTGAGAATGATGGTTCCCGGGTTCATCCATGTCTCTACAAAGTACACAAACTCATCGTTTTCTATGGCTGCATAGTATTCCATGGTGTATATGTGCCACATTTTTTTGTCCAGTATATCATCAATGGGCACTTTTATTGGTTCCAGGTCTTTGCTATTGTAAATAGTGCCGCAATGAAGATACGTATGCATGTGTCTTTATGTTGTAGCTATTTTTTACCTTCATTATTATATATGTAGGTTTTTTTTTTTAATCCTAAAAGCAATACATATTATTAATGTTGTGATTTATCTGTAAATCCTGGGGATATCAGGTTCAAAATAGTAATTTTTTTTCTATTTACAGGTCTTCATTAAGATTTGAATGTTTATATATATTTATTTGTGATTTCATATAATACATTCCTTGCTTAACTTTTGGTTCTGTGAAAACAAAACCTTCCTCATTTTTTTCCTATTTGGAACCCTACTCAATTAAATTTTTAGATTTTACTATATTAATATATTAACTCATTGTCTTTAAAGTATGGATTAACTGTTCCCTTTTCTGTCAGAAGTCTGGATTTTATTGTGGTTTCTTATGTATAAACGTTTATATTTTTGTAGTCTCTCTCTCTCTCTTTAAATATTTCTACTGGTGTTTTTTCTTAGAAACTCTTTCAGCTAAGTATTTGTTTCTGTTTTATCACTTTTCTTTAGATTAAAAAAAAATTTTTATTGTATTTTATGTTCTGGGTTCCATGTGCAGATCATGCAGGATTGTTGAATAGGTACACACATGGCAATGTGGTTTGCTGCCTCCATCCCCCTGTCACCTATACCTGGCATTTCTTCCCATGTTATCGCTCCCCAACCTCCTCACCCACTGCTGTTCCTCCCCTAGATCCTTGAAACAGACCCTAGTGTGTGATGCCTGCGTCTATATATTCTCATTGTTCAACACTCACCTATGAGTAAGGACATGTGGTGTTTGATTTTCTGTTCTTGTGTCAGTTTGCTGAGAATGATGGTTTCCAGATTCATCCAAGTGCCTGCAAAGGACATGAACTCATTGTTTTTTATGGCTAAATAGTATTCCATCGTGTATATATGCCACATTTTCCTTGTCCAGTCTATCATCGATGGGCATATGGGTTTGTTCCAGGTCTTTGCTTTGCTTCATTGTAAACAGTACTACAATCAACATATGTGTGCATATGTCTTTGTAACAGAATGATGTATAATCCTTTGGTTATATACTATATTAATATATTATATTAATATAGCATATATTAATGCTGGGTCAAATGGAAATTTTAAGTCCTTGAGGAATCGCCACACTGTCTTCCACAATGGTTGAACTAATTTACTCTTCCACTAACAGTGTAAAAGTGTTCCTTTTTCTCCACATCCTCTGCAGCATCTGCTGTCTCCAGATGTTTTAGTGATCACCATTCTAAATGGCATGAGATGGTATCTTGATGTGGTTTGGACTTACATTTCTCTAATGACCAGTGATGATGAGCATTTTTTCATATGTTTACTGGCCTCATAGATATCTTCTTTTGAAAAGTGTCTGCTCATAGCCTTTCCCACTTTTGAATGGGTTTGTTTGATTTTTTTCTTGTAAATCTGTTTTAGTTCTTTGTAGATTCTGGATATTAGCCCTTTGTCAGATGGGAAGATAGCAAAATTTTTTCCCATTCTGTTGATTGCCAGTTCACTCTAATGATTGTTTCTTTTGCTGTAAAGAAGCTTTGGAGTTTGTTAGGTCACATTTGTCTATTTTGGCTTTTGTTGCCAATGCTTTTGGTGTTTTAGTCATGAAATCCTTGCCTGTGCCTATGTCCTGAATGGTTTTGCCTAGGTTTTCTTCTAGGGTTTTTATGGTATTAGTTCTTATGTTTAAGTCTTTAATCCATCTGGAGTTAATTTTATGGTAACATGTCAGGAAGGGGTCCAGTTTCTGCTTTCCATACATGGCTAGCCAGTGTTCCCAACACCATTTATTAAACAGGGAATGCTTTCCCCATTGCGCCATTGCATGTTTTTGTCACGTTTGTCAAAGATCAGGTGGTTGTAGATAGATGACATTGCCTCCGACGCCTCTGTTCTGTTCCATTGGTCTATATCCTGTTTTGGTACCAGTACCATAATGTTTTGATTACTGTAGCTTTGTATTATAGTTTGAAGTCAGGTAGCATGATACCTCCAGCTTTGTTCCTTTTACTCAGGATTGTCTTGGCTATGTGGGCTCTTTTTAGGTTCCATATGAAGTTTAAGGTAGTTTTTTCCAGTTCTGTGAAGAGGTCAATGGTAGCTTGATGGGGATAGCATTGAATCTATAAATTACTGTGGGCATTTTCACAATACTGATTCTTCCTAACCATTAGCATGGAATGTTTCTTCCATCAATTTGTGTACTCTCTTATTTCCTTGAGCAGTGGTTTATAGTTCTCCTTGAAGAGGTCCTTTACATCCTTTGTTAATTGTATTCCTAGGTATTTTATTCTCTTTGTAGCAATTGCAAATCGGCATTCACTCTTGATTTGGCTCTCCGTTAGTCTGTTATTGGTGTATAGGAATGCTTTTGATTTCTGCACATTGATTTTTTATCCGAAGACTTTGCTGAAGCTGCTTATCAGTTTAAGGAGATTTTGGGCTGAGACGATGGGGTCTTCAAAATACACAATCAGGTTGTCTGCAAATAGAGACCATTTGACTTCCTCCTTTCCTAATTGAATACCCCCCCCCTTTTTTTTTTTAGCCTGATTGCTCTGGCTAGAACTTCCAATACTATATTGAATAGGAGTGTTGAGAGAGGGCATCCCTGTCTAGTACCCTCAGATTTCAAAGGGAATGCTTCCAGTTTTTTGCCCATTCAGTATGATACTGGTTGTGGGTTTGTCATAAATAGTTTTTATTATTTTTAGATCTATTCCATCTATACCTAGTTTACTGAACGTTTTTAGCATAAAATTCTGTTGAATTTTGTTGAAGGCCTTCTCTACATCAATTGATATAAATCATGTGGTTTTTTTCTTTGGTTCTGTTTATGTGGTGGATTATGTTTATAGACTTACAGATGTTGAACCAGCCTTGCATCCCTGGGATTAAGTCTACTTGATCATGATGGGTAAACTTTGTGATTTGCTATTGCAATTGGTTTGCCAGTATTTTATTGAAGATTTTTTCACTGATGTTCGTCATAGAGATTTGCCTGAAGTTTTCTCTTTCTGTTGAGTCTCTGTCGGGTTTTGATATCTGAATGATGTTAGTTTCATAAAATGATTTGGGAAGGTTTCTCTCTTTTTGTATTGTTTGGAATAGTTTCAGAAGGTGTGGTACCAGCTCCTCTTTGTACTTCTGGTAGAACTCGGCTGTGAACCCATCTAGACCTGGACTGGTTTTGGTTGGTAGGCTATTAATTGCCACCTCAACTTTAGTCCTTGTTATTGGTCTATTCAACCTCTTCCTAGCAGACATCTACAGAACTCTCCACCCCAAATCCACAGAATATACATTTTTCTCAGTACCACATTGAACCTACTCTAAAATTGACCACATAATTGGAAGTAAATCACTCCTCAGTCAAATGCAAAATAATGGAAATCATAACTAACAGTCTCGCAAACCACAGTGCAAATAAATTAGATCTCAGGATTAATAAACTAACTCAGAACCACACAACTTCACAGAAAATGAACAACTGGCTCCTGAATGTCATCTAGATAAACAATGAAATGCAGGCAGAAATAAAGATGTTCTTTGAAACCAAGGAGAATGAAGACACAACATATCAGAATCTCTGGGACACATTTAAAGCATTGTCTAGAGGGAAATTTATAGCAATAAATGTCCATATGAGAAGAAAGGAAAGATCTAAAATGAACTCTAACATCAAAATTGAAAGAACTAGAGGAGCAATATTAACAAAAAAAACAAACTCAAAAGCTAACAGAAGGCAAATCAGAGCAGAACTGAAGGAGACAGAGACACGAAAAACTCTCAGAAAAAATCAGTAAGTCCAGGAGCTGGTTTTTGAAAAGATCTACAAAATAGACCACTAGTCATTTTAACAAAAAAGAGAGGAGAATCAAATGATGCAATAAAAAATGATAAAGGGGATATCATCACCTATTCCACAGGAATTTTCTTTAGATTTTAAAGTCAACTTCATCAAAATGTTATTTTGTTATATGGCCTGAAGAAAGGTTTTTGCTTTACTGTTTCTCAACTATTTTGCCATGAATTTATCTTCTTTAGTAATTTTTCTGCATACATTATTTTTGCAAGCAAATGTTTATGTTGATGTTATTACAGTGAGTTAAATTAGTTTTATTCAGTGGTTTCTACATTTTTAATTTTATTACTAAGTGGCATTAAATTATTCCTTTATGAGCTCAGCCATGAGAATAACACTGATTGCACTAATGGGAACATAGAGTGTGTCTGAGTCATTGCTAGTGAGAATTTTAGTCTGCTTGCAGTAACTTTTCATGTCAATATGAAGCAAGGATACAACTGGAAATTGTCTTTTGGTTGTGAAAATCCATAAATGTTTTAAAAGTTGTACTACCGAGTGTTTCAGAAATACACTCGAAAATTTCACCTTCTTTACTTTTCTCTTACAAGAGATTTTAGGAGTAAAATAAGTAAATATCAGAAAATGACTAAGGATTTGTTTCTTATTGCTTGAAAACAAATAGAGGAAACACTACCACGATAAACAGAATAAAAACAACTTGAAACTGGTTACTTTCAACAAAATTGAAAAATCTCCAAATCAGAAAGAGTCTGAAAAAGAGTTTGAACTCCATAATATTAGCAGTTAAAGCTAATGATAACTACAAATTACTAATCATCTATTATTTATCAGGCACTTAACTCTCACTGAAATCCTATCAGATTATTATCCTTTTATGCCATAGAAAACTGTAACTTGTTCAGGGAAGAGGGATAAATGTGGAAACAGCTCTTTTCAAATCCAAGGGTTTTCAAAATCTCAACTAATGACCTTAATCATCTCTTATATTGAGTCACTCATGTTAAAACTCATTAGTGATAAAGAACATTAAATTAAGAAATAGGTCTCAATTAATTTTAGCTAATACTTTTATAAATGATATCAGATGTTACCTAGAAATTAATTTCCTGCACTATTTATTTCTTATTTAAAAAATTTCCAAAGATTTTTAGGGCTCCATATTTCTATAACAAAATGATATTTGGTTAAGTTACAATCTCCACACACCCATATGCAAGCACACATACACCAATAGGTAGCAATTAATCCCCATCATTTATGAGATTGTATGCTTTTGAACACAAAGCAAATTATTTAGTAAAGTCAAGGGAGTGATATTAATAATTATTCTGGGACAAGCAATCCTGAACCAAAATTTTCTAGCACAAAATGGAATATGTGATCATTCTACCATACTCACAACTATCTCTTAAAAAAAAAGATAGGTAATTGCACGATTTTGACATAATACATACCTAAGGAATAAATATGCTAGGCCAGAAACCAGAAAGGAGGCTTTCTGAGCCTACAGTAAAGCAGAAGAAGGTGGAGGCCAAGCAGAAAGCAGGTTTATTGGAGGCAGATATTTAATAAAATGATGATAATACTGTGAATAAAAACTCAGTGTGTGTGGGATAAAATAAAGTAGCAAGCAGAGAAAAATTTTTAACTAAATACACATTTACATCCATAAAATAAAAGATGAAGAAAAGTGAATTAACTATCTAACTGAAAAAGTGGGAAAAATAAAGCAAGAACATATAAAAGAAAAAGCAATAAATAATAAGATAGAAGAAATTTATGCATTACAAAACAGAACTATGTAAAAACTGATAAATAAATAAGCAATGCAATAAGAAAAATAATGGAAAATCACGTGCAGTAAGCATCTTCTAAGATGTGCTGCCAAGGTCTTCAGCCCCTGGTTCTCATACCCTTTTAAGAGTTCCTTTCTCTTGAGTGTGGGCTAGATTTAGTGACTCACTTCTAATGAATGTAGCAGAAGTGACAATATGCCACTCTGGGAGTTGAGTTTGAGCATTATGATGGCTTGCATTTTGGGAACACCCTCTCATGATCTCTTGGATCTCTTGTTCTGAAGGAAGCCAGCTGTCGTGTTATAAGCTGTCCTGTGGAGAAGTCCACATGATAACACACTGAGGGAAATCTCCAGACACCATTCAGGGAAAAACTGGATCCTGAAAACAACCACATGATGAGCTTAGAATTGGATCTTCTGTAGTCAAACCTTTTGATAAGATCATAAACCCTTGCAATGCCCTCATTGCAACCTCATGAGACACATTTCTATCAGAAGCTCCCATGCTTAAGTGATTTTTGACCAGAAAAATTTTAAAGTAATAAATGTTTGCTGTTTTGAGCCACCAAGTTTTATCTTATAGTTAATACACAATATATAATTAATATACTATTGAGATAATAAAAACTTTTGAAAGCATGAAAATAAATTTTAAAAATATACATAGTATAAAATGTCAAGAGGATTACAATTAAAGAAAATAATTAAAAAAAATTACTGTAAGATTGGTGGGGGAGAATGAAATACGGTTGTAAAACGAATATTTGATTCCCAATTTTAAAGGAAAACTTACTATTAAAGACAGACATGGCTGGGCCTGGTAGCTCATGCATGTAATCCTAGCACTTTGGGAGGCCAAGGCGGTTGGATTGACTGAGGTCAAGAGTTAGATACCAGCCTGGGAAACATGGTGAAACCTCGCCTTTCTTAAAATACAAAAATTACCTGGGTGTGGCAGCAGACGCCTGTAGTCCCAGCTACTCAGTAGGCTGAGGCAGGAGAATTGCTAGAGTACAGGAGCCACACAGGTCGAAATGAGCGGATCATGCCACTACACTCCAGTCTGGGCAACAGAGGGAGACTCTATCTCAAAAAAAAAAAAAAAAAAAAAGACACTAGGCCTCATCACCAGAACTCAATCAATGATCAAACCTGGTGTTACCGATGGTGGGACAAGCTCACACGTACTTCTTAATATGCTGCAACAAAAAGTAAGCTCCAATGAAGAAGTATTTTGGCACATGTGCTTTACCTGTGTCTCAGAAAACCTTTAGACCAAATTCTAAATGATAGAGAGAGAAGAATGGAACAAACTCCTTCTCTGCCTGCCCCAGCCACTGATCAACCCACTTTTGATCCACAGAGTAAATGTGCAATTTTAGTGTTCTTTGGTAAAGTTCTTATGGTTGAGTTGAAATTCACAAACTGGAGGTTGAAAATTTTGTTATTAATTTTTTTCATGAGACTTTAAAGAAGATAAAATTAACAATTTTTCCAACTATGCAGCTTCTCAAGTTCTATGTAACTTATTTGGCAACAGCACATTCTATGTACCACAACATTTTGCCTTAGGTAACTTCTTTACAGGGTGATGTTTGATGTTGTTTCACAATCTGGCAAATTTAGGGCCAGATTTGGGGTAATGCTATTTTTTCTATTATTTTTTGGCTCTTCAAATCCTGTAACTGAACCAATACATCTTCTAAAATCATGAAGAAAGTCACAATTTCCAGTGAGTTACAACTCAGCTGGTAATCCCTGAAAGTTTTTGCATTTCATCCAGAATTTCATAATCTCTTCTGCACTGATGTAATTTTTAAAGTTGGAAGAGTTTTTTTTTAACATTTGAGACAATAATTTAAAGTTTTAGTATTTCTATTTAAGTAATGTAATTTGTGTATTACATTTTTAAAATTTCTTCTTAGAAATTTGATATTGAGGAGGATGTATGCCTAATAATCATAATATTATCAGTGGATTTTAATACTGTCATTCAATCTAATTGCATAACCTTGAATAATTTGTTGGAATAATATAATATGCCATGATTTAGAGGAGATATTTAAAAAGCTAATACATTTTCTGAACACATTTTAGGGGCTTGTGGAGAACATGAATGTGTGTTGTCTGACAGTATGTTTAGAAGAATTAACACAGGGCAATAGGGGCAGCTTTTGGTAGCAGGTGTGCTGCCTCATGGCAGGAAGACTGGCCTAAAAGAAAACCTAGCTCCTTCCCTAACAACAGCATCCACAAACTTTGTTAGGATGAGACCTGATACTAGAGTCCAACTGATTAAGAGAACATAATCCTGTGCAATATCATGGGAGAAAAACTTCCTTTCCTTTGTCTCTGGGTTCCACATGGAAGGAGCTTCATCATCATTATACAGTTAGACTATTTTTGCCTGTCTACTGACTTCAGGAGAGTGAGTGACCTATCAGTGAAGTTTTAGAGTAATTACCAGATGTACCTGGCTTGAGCCTTTTCTTTTTCCCTTTACCTTTGATATTAGAATAACGTGCCTGCATAGAGTAAGTATCTATCCTTCTGTCTTACATATACTCTAAGTTTTTTGTTTGTTTGTTTGTTTTTTGACATAACCAGTTAAGATAACCTCTATTGCCCAGCTCAGCCTGTGAAAGGTTGGATGCGGCTGTTCCTGGGATGCAATATTAGCAGACCATATTATGCTTCATCCAACTCAGGTTTATCTGTATAGATTTGCTGGGGCAAAAAGGCGGTCATTGAATTATCATCTGCTGACTCAAGGTAACTGTCAATTGTTTCAAACTTGAATGAAGAAGAGAATTATAGAGAGATCATATTAATGTAATTACAAGCTTACAATATTTCAATAATTCAATTTACTATTCTTTAAAATAAAGTTTTCCCTTCTCTGGGAGTGTAAGATAATCTAATCCAATGTGTAGTACAAAAATAATATTAAAAGTTATCTAAAGTATGAGAAATAAACATTATTGCATTAATAATTAATATAAGCAAGGGCAATTTACATTTTTGTATATAAGAAATATTCAATGAGCAACTACATAGGCCAGGCACAATACAGATTCTGGAGAACAAGTGATGATAGAAAGAATCAAAGACACAACATATAATACATCTGCTTTATGTTGATGGTTTATAAAATAAGCACCCAAACATGACATATAACTTAATTTAAGATAATAGTAAGTATAATGAGAAACCCAAAGGCAGAGTCAGATGCCAGAAGAACATGATGCAGACATGTTGAGATAATGCTATTTTTTTTTTTTTTTTTTGGAGACAGAGTCTCGCTCTGTTGCCCAGGCTGGAGTGCAGCAGTGTAATCTTGCCTGACTGCAATACGTGCCTCCTGGGTTCAAGAGATTCTCCTGCTTCAGCCTCCTGAGTAGCTGGGATTACAGATTTGTGCCACCATGCCTGCCTAATTTTTTTATATTTTTAGTAGAGACATAGTTTCACATATTGGCCAGGCTGGTCTCCAACACTTGACCTCAGGAGATCAACCCACCTCAGCCTCCCAAAGTATAGGGATTATAGGCTTGAGCCACCACATTCCACAAATACTGTCTTATTTAGAATGGATCAAATGTACTATTTTAACAGAGAGCTCAAAAGAAAGTGAAGGAGTGACCTATGAAAAACGCTCTATGATATAAATATCATGAAAGAAAAATGCCAAGGCATACAAATAGTGCATAGGGGAGTGAATTATGAGGAAGAAATGGGAAGGAGAAAAGCCAGATCATCAAGAAGTTTTCTATCCCAGCAATCTGGATATTAGTGAAAGTGTGATAGGCCATTGGAGACTTTTGAGCAGGCAAGGTAATGGCACAATCTGATTTGCCTTGTAAATGATTTATCTGGTTCCTGCCTAGGAAAAAATAAAAATGCATTGGTGGAGGTACTCCTCCACTTTTTAAAAAATGCAAACACATTAAAAAATGTTTGAAAGCCATTGATTCTTAACAGAAATGTTACAATTTTCTGCATATACTCTTAAGGAAACAGAACAAGCAAAGATTTTTTAATGACATCATAAAATTAATATAAGAAATAATATTGTTTAATAGAAATACCATAAGAGATACACTCAGACAAACCTAGAAATGAATTCCTACTTGGCCTCTGCCTAAGGTCTATGTAGTGTTATGTGATCTCAAGTAAGGTATTTGAATTATTGGAGCTTTTGTCTGCAAAATTAGAATAATAATTATCATCTTGATTGTTTCTGTATGGATTGGAGCTATGCTAATTGCATCCAATCCAGGGCAGAAAATCCATAATGTTGTTTTTAATTATTACTTATGGCCAGATTTGTTGGTGAGCAAGAAGGGAAACAGCAATAAACCATGAACTTAATTTTGTCTCCCTCTGTTGGGAATATCCAGACCTCTACATTTTCCAACTGGTTAACATAGGAAGGAAAGAGGATAAACAGTTAGAGGTAGGATACACACTAACAGAGATGTGAGAAATAGCCAGGCCCAGGATAATGTAACAATGACAAGTATATTGTCATTAATACATAAGATTTCCCATCAGTTACCTTTTCTATCTGAAAACAAACCAAACCAAAACAAAACCTGTCCTTTTATATCCTGGGGAGGTCCTTAGAGCCAATAAAGTAAATTCTCACACCTGTATAACTGATCAGTAAATAATTGTACCAGACCATTGAGAGTAATTCAATTCCAAAATTACTTTCAAGTGAAGCAAAGATTTAACTGAGGCAAAATTATGTGCTTTTGCTTCAATTATCCAGGTAATTGCCCTCATTTTGTGCTTTACTTTTCATTTGTTGATATCAATTCGGTCTTGTAATTCACAATTTTGTTTTGGGTTAAAAAAAATCTTTTTATATAAGTTGGAAAATAAAACTTCATTCCTCTGAAACTTTGTTCCTTGACATGTCATTGACTTTTCCTTGAGGATCTAATCTAGTTTAAGGTTATGTTCATTTGCTTTCTGTTTGTTACTAGTAACTCTGACGATGTAGTCTTGTTTCTGAGAATAGAGTGTCTACTGGAGATATTGCTGAAGGACCAAATTTTAGAAAGGCATGAGGAGAAAGAGAAAGAGCAAAGAGGCAGAAGAAAAGATAGAGTAGGAAAAACAGCCTTCAAATAGAACAGAATGTCCTTTGATCAAGCAAAAAGGAAGAGAATATTTGGCAATCACCTTTTCTTTTCTTTTCTTTTTAACATGAGATTATTAAAAAAGAAAGTGTAGGAGAAAAGAAAGCAAAACAAGATATGAAATAGCCAATAGACACATTTCGGAAATGAAATAATTGTGCAAATATTATAGTTCTCCAAGTAATCACAGTAATCAGTTAAGTTCCAAAATTCCACACAAATTTGCCATGGGTACATACATGATATTCTTAATAAAGCCAATCTCATTTTTTTTTTTCATTTCTAGCTTTCTGTATAAATACGTTTGTATGTGTGTGTGTGTGCATAATAGGAACTTCATCATATTAAAGAACAAATTTCAACAAATTGAATTTTAAAGATCTGATTGGCTTTTATTAGTGATTCATGAGTTGGGCAGTAGTTCATCTACAAAATAGAAGGAGCTACACCAGGCATGGCAGAATGCTCAGCCTTTATCAATCAGGCTGTACCTGTATGAAACAGCTTAGTGCAAAAAGAGAATTGACTAGCAACAGGTATTTCAGGTGACTTTCTTTATATAGGTTAAAACAGAGGAGACTTCTTTATCATGCTGGCTTGGGTTGACTTTGACTTAATCTTTCTTTTTTTTTTCTCTCTTTTTTTTTTTTTTTTTTTGAGATGGAATCTTGCTCTGCCCACAGGTTGTGGTACAGTGGTGTGATCTCAGCTCACTGCAACCTTCGCCTCCCAGGTTCAAGCAAATTCTCCTATCTTGGCCTCCAGAGTAGCAAAGACTACATACAGGGACATGCCACCATGCCTGCCTAATTTTGTAATTTTTAGTAGAGACGGGGTTTCACCATATTGGTCAGGATGGACTTGAACTCCTGACCTCAGGTGATCAACCCACCTTAGCCTCCCAAAGTGCTGGGATTATAGGCATGAGCCATGACACCTGGCCAAATTAGCCATTTTTTGATTGGTTGTTTTAAATCTCTTCTTTTTATTAAAACTGGATCGCTCTTAAGTTCATTTTGAATATATGAGTTTCATACTATCAACACGAGTGACTTTGTTCTGATTTGGTCTGTTTGGTTCTAGCATAGAATCTCAGTTTAAAACTATAGCCTCTAAATTTTACTGAACAATCATGATACATTTGATACTTTATTACTTTTTGTGAGGGGTGGATTTATCCCAGTCCTATAATTTTTGCCAGTCTTGGAGCTATTTATTTCCCTGAGCCTCAAGGAGCTCACAATCTAGTTGAAGAAAGTATCGTTTATCAATAATTATAATGTGGTACATATTAATCTAATGGGAGACTTAAAAAGGTAACGAGTAGGGAGCCAGGCACAGGTTCAAAGGATAATTCACTTGATGCATGAAATAACTATGTTAGTGTAAAAGACAGATTATTATAAAGTAGATATAGCTGATATTAAAATATGACCTATATTTTCTTCAGCAAACACAAACTGACAGATTTTCTGTGTTCTAAAAAATGAATGAAACAACAGTGGAGGCTTCCTGCTCATTTTGACCATCATATTAAGAGATGCAAATCTCTGCATAGATGAAATATTAGTCAATGACTACCAGGATTGCTGAAGGACTCAAATCAGCCATGCTGTGATCGAATGGAATTTCATTCCAGACTAGAGAAAGGACACAGCTGATCTCATTATAGTGCTTTCCTACAGAAAGGAGCTGAATTTTGAAATAAACTCATGAAGACTATAGTCATCTCACCATGGGGAAATTTGCATCACAAAGAAACCTTCATCACTGGTCTTATCATTATTCATTTTTGTGGTGTCAGCAGAGTAAACAAGGGCTGAATGTCTCTGAACCATAAACTTCATGATACACCTTTACTTTTAGTAAGAACTTGTGCTGACCTAGGGACCAAAATAGTTGACTATACATTTTAATAAAAATTAATTATATTGGAATTGAAATTTTTCAGCTGAGTTTACATGACTTTGTATTTTTGTGTGTATATATATATACAACCACAAACATATCTTCTTTGCTTATCTTCACCACCAAATACTATTTTTAATAAATCCCATTATTTACCTCCAATTTACTGTTTCTAACTCTCTTATACAGAAAATTTCAAAAAAATAGTCATTTAAGTTTCAAAAGATTATTCTTCCTATATTTCAAATGCATTAGGACATGTATCACTTGATTTAGCAATCATGCCTTATGGACAGCCAAGAAAACAGACACAACTATTGTAACTAATTGGTGAAAAATGTAATATTCCCTTATACTTTTGGAACTTATGTGCCAAGTTTTAATAAATAAATATTTTAAAGATTTTTTTTTTTTTTTTTTTGAGACGGAGTTTCGCTCTTATTACCCAGGCTGGAGTGCAATGGCGCGATCTCGGCTCACCGCAACCTCCGCCTCCTGGGTTCAGGCAATTCTCCTGCCTCAGCTTCCTGAGTAGCTGGGATTACAGGCACACGCCGCCATGCCCAGCTGATTTTTTTTTGCATTTTTAGTAGATATAGGGTTTCACCATGTTGACCAGGATGGTCTCGATCTGTTGACCTCGTGATTCACCTGCCTCGGCCTCCCAAAGTGCTGGGATTACAGGCGTGAGCCACCGCGCCCGGCCTTAAAGATGTTTTATATTGGAATCTATCTGTATATCTTGACTATTCCCTTCTAGAGTCATACTTTCAAGGACTTCCTACACAAGAATCCTGCTCCCCACGTATGAGAGAAGAAACAAGTGACCAGTTATAGAAAAGAATAGTGTCTGGGATGCATGGTCACTGTAATTTACTAGTGATTACCTTGAAAATGAATCTGACTATTTGACAAGTGATTTCCAAAGGTTGCATTTTCCTAAACGTCAAATAATTTTTCTGCTTAAGAACAATTTGGCAGTTGGTTTTCGCTATCATATTTCTAATAAATTACATGTTTCACTTGACAATGTGTGTTGATCAGAGCAGGTTGAATATTCCATTACAATTTTTAGCTTTCTGATTATATTTTTATTAAAGTGCATTTTGTATTGCATTGTTTAGAGCATTGTTTTTTTTGTTTTTTTTTGTTTTTGTTTTTGTAGAAACCATTAGAACAAGGACATGTACATTTCTTGAGTTCATAAAATAAGCCAGGTTTCTTACATAAGGTTATTCGCTATTACAGCAGTAGGCAAGAGGTAAAGGAAAAACACCGGAGGTGTGTTTATACTTTATGTCAGTGAAAGGATAGCAGAACTTTCAATAATGTGGCATGATACAGACCAGATTGTCCTGGACTAACAGGAAGACTTGGACTTGCATAAGAGAAAAGAAATAGCTGTATTTAAAAGGGCCTTGAAAAAGTGAACAGAAAGTGCAAGCTATACAAACTGTTTACTCTTCTCCAACATGGACATATTGCAAGATCATTTTCATTTTTTTTCCATTGGATGAAGAGTAAGTATTTCATCAACATGCAGGTACTTTGGAAGTTTATACATTAAGCAAATAGCAATTCATTCTTATTGAGTGGATCATCAAAGTTGTTCCAAAATCAAAGCTAGATCCCGAAGAGCAGGGATCCCGAAGTATCAGGACCCCAGTGAATAGATTATTGTGAAGTTCACTTTAATCAAGCAGAATGAGTGTCTTGTTCACACTGGTTGAGGCTCTTGACATATATGACTTCTAAGAATGAAGTTCATTCGCATTAAGACAGGAGAAGAAAAGAAGACAAGTTGGAAATACTTTTTCCTCCCATCATTTAATCCACATGAAACTCACTGAAATATTTAATATAAGCCTGAATAATGTTTCTTTCTCTAGAAACCCTGGCACAGAGCTTTGAAACTGTGTTGTAAAATTGTTCAGAGCTATTACACCAAGAGTAGCAAGATAGTGCATTCAGTCTGGTTATAAAACTTTAATATTCTAAGAAGCCCAAAACATGTTTGATGATTAATTTAACACAAAGTAATGGCAATCGTCAGATTAAATTTGGATGCAAAAAATCTTAGTTTTTCAATATCTGGTCATCTTCTCTAGTCATTCATGATTTCTCAGGGAAGAGGAAAGAAACCCTGCCCAGAAATTACTGATGATTTGCCTGAGAAATGAATTCAAGTTTTAACACCCCCCGATTGTGAATCAGGTTTCTCCTTGTACTATTAGGACATTCTCATCTAAGTGTGATTCTCCTTTGATTACTCTCTATCTGTCGCTTGCACCTGTACAACTTAACAGTCTTGTGCCTAAAATGGGTTTGAAATTAAGGGGCAATATAAGAAAGGAGTTGGAAAGAAAGAAACTCAATTTCTTTTGGGAAGAGCCACCTACATAATTTGTTTGTTCATATGTATTTTTATCTCTATATTAATCTGTGCATTAATGGATGCAATCATTTTTGCCTTCCATAAGACAAAGCAGCATTAGGGGCCTTAGAAATACAATTAAAAAGTCTGCTCCCAGAGACAGGCACAATCTATGTGAAATCTTAAAATAATTCAAATAATAGGGTTTGAGTAGGACACTACATGCATTTCTATAAGGAGACACAAATTATACCATTAAGTGAAAACACATGAAAGCAGTACATAAGTTAGAATTAGATATGTGTTATTAGTTTATATACTGGCTGAATTTTATGGGCATGGAAAATACTGGTGACTCATTTTAGGTGTTTAGTTTTTAATTTTTTTATTTATTTTTATTTTTTTATTTTGAGACAGAGTCTTTTTCTTTTGCCAGGCTGGAGTGCAGTAGCACGATCTTGGCTCACTGCAACCTCTGTCTCCCGGATTCAAGCAATTCCCCTGGCTCAGCCTCCTGAGCAGCTGGGACTACAGGCATGTGCTGCTATGCCTGGCTAATTTTTTGTATTTTAGTAGAGACAGGGTTTCACCATGGCCAGGTTGGTCTCAATCTCCCGACCTCATGATCTGCCCAGCTCAGCATCCTAAAGTGCTGGGGTTACAAGCGTGAGCCATAGTGCCTGGCCTAATTTAATTTTTTTAGTATTATTTTTTATGAAATGGTAAAAATTACCTCAAGGTTGCTGTATCATAGGGAGAAGTACATGAAATTATGCATGCAAAGTGTCTAGTATATGGTAAGTTTTCAGTAAATCTTATTTTATTTTTTCCTTTAACAAAGGTGGTTTTAGTCTCCAAGATGGCTCAACATCCCTCTATTGGCATGAATATTTCATATGCTCTTGGCTACAATGTTTCCCGTTGAAATCGATTTCTGCACCCATTTTATGAATTACAATCTTTCTGTAACAGATATTCAGGTGTAACAATAAAGCAAAAATTCATGTAGAGCTATGTGCCCAGCTATATTAGTCAGTTTTCATGCTGCTGATAAAGACATATCCAAGACTGGGCAATTCATAAAAGAAAAAAGTTTAATGGACTCAGTTTCCTGTGGTTGTGGAGGTTGCACAACCATGGCAGAAGGCAAAGAGAAGCAAGTCACATCTTTTGTGGATGGCAGCAGGCAAAGAGAGCTTGTGCATGGAAACTCCCCCATTCATCTTCATCAGAGCTCATGAGACCTATCCACTATCACAAGCATAGCATGGAAAAGACATGCCCCCATGATTCAATTACCTCTCGCCAGGTCATTCCCACAACGTTTGGGAACTCAAGATGATAGATGGGTAAGGACACAGCCAAATCATATCATTCCACATCTGGCTCCTCCCAAATCTCATGTCCTCACATTTCAAAACCAATCATGCATCCCAACAGTCCCCCAAAGTCTTAACTCTTTTCAGTCTTAACTTAAAAGTCCATTGTCCAAAGTCTCATCTGAAACAAGGCAAGTTCCTTCTATCTACGAGACTGTAAAATCAAAAGCAAGTTAGTTACCTCCTAGATAAAATTTGATACAGGCATTGGGTAAATACAGCCATTCTGAATGGGAGAAATTGTGCAAAACAAAGGGGCTACAGGCCCCATGAAAGTCTGAAAGCCAGTGTGGCAGTCCAGATGATCTCCTTTGACTCCAGGTCTCACGTCGAAGTCATACTTATGCAAGAGGGGGTTCCCATCATCTTGAGATGCAAGAGGTGGGTTCCCATTGTCTTGAGTAGCTCCACCCCTGTGGCTTTGCAGTGTATAGCCTCCCACTTGGTAGCTTTCATGGGCTAGTGTTGAGTGTCTACAGCTTCTCCAGGTTCACAGTGCAAACTGTCAGTGGATCTATCATCCTGGGATCTGGAGGATGTTGCCCTCTTCACACAGCTGCACTAGATGGTGCCACAATAGAAACTTTGTGTGGGGGCTCTGACTCACATTTCCCTTCCTCAGTTCCCTAGCAGAGGTTCTCCATGAGAGCCCTGCCCCTGCAGCAAATTTTTGTGTGGGCATCCAGGCATTTCCATGCATTATCTGAAATCTAGGTGAAGGTTCCCAAACATCAATTCTTGACTTCTGTGCACTTGCAGGCTCAATACCATGTGGAAGCTATCAAGACTTGGGGCTTCTACCCTCTCAAGCCACGGCCTGAACTCTATGTTGGCCTCTTTCAGCTATGGCTGGAGTGGCTGGGACATTAGACACCAAATTCCTAGGCTGCACACAGCATGGGGACCCTGGGCCCCTCCCACAAAACCACTTTTTCCTCCCAGGCCTACAGGCCTGTAATGGGAGGGGCTGTCATTAAGACCTCTGACACGCCCTGCAGACATTTTCTTCATTGTTTTGGGGATTAACGTTTAGCTCCTCATTACTTAGGCAAATTTTTGAAGCCAGCTTGGATTTTTCTTCAGAAAATGGGATTTTCTTTTCTATCACATTGTCAGGCTGCAAAATTTCCAAACCTTATGCTGTGTTTCCCTTTTAAAACTAAATGCCTTTAGCAGCACCCACGTCACATCCTGAATACTTTGTTGCTTAGAAATTTCTTCTTCTTCCAATACCCTATATCATCTTTCTCAAGTTTAACGTTCCAAAAATCTCTAGGGCAGGCACAATCTCCTTGCTAAAACAGAGCAAGAGTCACCTTTGCTCCAGTTCCCAACAAGTTCCTCATCCTCCATTAGACCACCTCAGACTGGATTTCCTTGTTCATATCATCAGTATTTTGGTCAAAGCCATTCAACAAGTCTCTAGAAAGTTCCAAACTTTCCCACATTTTTCTGTCTTCCTTTGTTCCATCCAAACTGTTCCAAGCTCTACATGTTACCCAGTTCCAAAGTTGCTTCTACATTTTTGCATGTTTTATCAGCACCCCATTCCTGGTACCAGTTTACTGCATTAGTCCATTTTCATGATGCTAATAGAGACATACATAAGACTGGGCAATTTATAAAATACAGAGGTTTATTGCATTTACATTTCCACATAGCTGAGGAGGCCTCACAATCATGGTGGAAGACAAAGAGAAGCAAGTCACATCTTGTGTAGATGCAGCAGGCAAAGAGAGTTTGTGAAGGAAAATTCCCCCTGTTTAAAACTGTCAAATCTCATGAGACTTATTCACTATTATGAGACTAGCATGGAATAACCTGCCCCCATGATTCAATTACCTCCCACAGAGTCCCTCCCACAACATGTGGGAATTCAAGATGAGTTTCTGGTGGGGACACAGTCAAACCATATGGTAAGAACTGTTCTAAGAGAATAAATTCATTTCATATTCAAAAAGTTCATGACATGGGAATGATTGTTGACTCCATCTCACAGATTAGAAAACAAGAACAAACTACAGAAGTTATGTAAATGATGGAAAACAATTCACCTGGAATTCTTTTCAAGTATAAAAACTCCAGAGTCTACCCTCATAATCATGAATTTATATTACCTCTCATTTCTCCAACTTTTCTCACTTCTTCTTGTAACCATTTATAGGCATCATCTTACTAAAACATAGTTTACCCCCAAGTGAAATATTTGCCACACTGCAAGGAACCATGACCATTTTGTATATGGTATTGACTATGACTATGCATTAAACAGTTATTTAAAAATTTGAAATATTTTCTAAGCAATATAAAATCTCTATATAGATTTTTGCCTTTAGAGTCTTTTTTGTTGTTGTCTTAATTTTAACTTACATAGCATTTATTTAACAAAAGGATTAAATAGCATTAGTATAATATGTTAAAACCAAATGTACTCCCTAATGACAACTTTTTAAAGTTTACCTCATTTTATCATTTTGGTTTGCCATAGAATCACATATTTAAAGATAAAGTTAAAAAATTATTTATAAAGGAAACAATAAGTGTTAGACATAACATTTGTTCATATTAGAAGTACTTAGCATGAAAGAACATGTAGAAATATGAAATCTGTAAGTGTGGCTTTTTACTTTTCTGATAGTCTTTTATAAAAGGATAAGACATGAATTAACTATTTCACTTAGAGTGATGCTTTGTTGTAAATCTTTCCAGATTTTTTTGTATTGAGAGAGCTTTACAGTATCAAATTATACAAATTGTCCTCATAAACCCATATGGAGGTAATTGGCTCATATAGCCATATTAGCAGTGATTCCTAATGTGGCAAGTATTAAACATCTAAAGTGAAAATGCAAAAAAAAAAAATACTTTTCTCACAATGCTTTTTTTTCTTCTTTATTTGAGGGTCAAGACTTCATGAAGAATCATGAAAAATTAATCTCTTTCTCTACTAAACCCTGTGTGTATTTATCTATGTTTTGTTACTCCACTACTGAGATATTGGAGTTATTCAAATAATGTTGTTGACAGTTAAGTGATCAGTTAGAACACTCCATAGGTTGAGGATGATCTACATCCTTATACATTCTATAGTTTTTCATAAACTGAAGTCTAAATGTATGTATTTTTCACTGAAATGTAATGGTTTTATACAATTTTACCCATAATGTGTTAAATCAGTCAGTGCAAAATAAAAATAAAAAACACTTGCATGTGTCTGAATATCTTCCCATCTTCCCACTGTGATACTTTTGCAGCTCTTTTTTCTTTCTTTCTTTCTTTCTTTCTTTATGTGTGTGTGTGTGTGTGTGTGTGTGTCTTGGAGTTTCACTCTTGTTACGCAGGCTGGAATGCAATGGCTGTGATCTTGGCTCACCGCAACCTTCCCCTCCCTGGTTCAAGTGATTCTTCTGCCTTAGCCTCCAGAGTAGCTGGGATTACAGGCACCTGCCACCAGGCCCAGCTAATTTTCGTATTTTTAGTAGAGACAGGGTTTCACCATACTGGCCAGGCTGATATCGAACTCCTCACCTCAGGTGATCCACCTCCTTGGATTCACAAGGTGCTGGAATTACTGGCGTGAGCCACCATGCCCAGCAGTCCTATTCTTTTTAATGACATTAGGACCACTAATGTACTACTGAAATAGCAAAATCAAAGCAAGTATCAATTCTAGTTACAAACATGATCAAGTTCTGTCATCTTAAGATATATAGAAATAAATTTAATGCAAGATCATTATTTGGCCACAACCATAAGTGTTTAAGGAAAATTATGGTCTTTCCTGTGGGTTGGATAATTAATTATCTCATTGTTAATCATTACTTTTCTAGTCCAACAGACTTACATTTATACTCAGGCTTTTTGGCTACCTTTTGCCTCTCTTTTGGGTATTTAGTGAGGAAGGTAATCAAATATCTGTCAGCACGTGTTCATTGCTCTTTGCCAGGCCTGTCTCATGGAAAGGAAACCCACTTAAAGGCATTGTTATAGAGATGATAGTAGTAATGCTAACCTCACTGAGTTGCTGTAAAAATTAACTAACTTAACACAGTCGAAGTGGTTAGAATAGTGTCTAGGACATGGTAAGTTTTAAATAATAATATTGTTACTGTTATTATTATTATTCATGGAATTAGTATTACCTAAATGAGATTTAATTTTCTATTATTATTTGTTGGAAGTCTTAAACCAATCTCTTTGCTTCCCATACCAATTTATCCCAGAATATTATGTTCATAAGTATAAATATAATATAAATATAAACATATTTAATATAAAAATATATTTAAAATACAACAATCATGTTGATATTTAAAATATAAATATAACAAATTTTTCAAATATAAAAGATTTATGATTCTAAGTTATTAGATGAGGAAAGGGATAAAATTTAAATATGCCAGATTACATCATCAAACAGCAAATGTGAAAATACAGACTATAATAGCAATATAGTAGTAGTGTAACTTATTATATTTATTTATCTATATTTTAGAGCCTCACATTTTATTTATTTTTCATTTTCATTTATTTATTTATTTTCAACATTTAGGTTCAGGGTGTACATGTGCAGATTTGGTACATGAGTAAATTCATGTGTCTTGTGGGTGTTTAGGGTATAGATAATTTCATCACCAGGTGTTGAGGATCATACCTTATGTGTAGTTTTTTTAACTGTCATCGTCCTCTGACCTTCCCCCATCAGGTAGGCCCAGAATATTTTGTTCATATATATAATCGTAATATACCTGTAAACATAATATTCTGGGATAAATTTGGGTGGAATAAATTAAATACTTGAATATATTTAATTTATCCAGACATTATATTTATCAAATGCACCCCATCACTTAGTAAGTAAATCAGGTCAAGATGAAATAAATGTATATTGCCTGAAATGATCTCTTATTAAAAAGCTATCAAACATTAGACAGTTTTTTTAATCTAAATTCTGATAGCTGCTATTTACTAACTTGAAAGGTATTTGTATCCTTTCCATTAACCTGACTCAGTCATTAAATTAAGTCACATATTCCTTCCACATTTTGGCCCATTAAATTAATCTGTAGGTCATAAAAAGTTATTTCTAGTTAAAAAAAAAAAACCAGAGGCTCAATGTACATCTTTAAGAGAAATAATTTTTGACCACACCTTTCTTTTATAAACAATTATTTAATTAGTAAAACAATATTTTATGTGCCCGGGGGTGACATGGGAAGGTGGCCTTGACTTTGGTACCTTGTAGAAAATGAACAATCCAGCTGTGAGAAAAAAATATTGTATTTGTATATGTATCTTGCTTTGATATAAATTAGTTTGAGTGAATGACAAAGCTACATGATGGACAAGAAGATAAAACAATGACAAAAGGGAATCAAGAGAAATTTAGATGAAAATAGAAAAAAGAAAAACAAACCCTAGATAAGGTAGGTAATCAAAACACCTCAGAAAATATGTGCAATGTGGTATATTTTGCCTTTGACTCCATGGTAGCCAAGGAAAGAGGGAAATAGAATCAGTTTTAAGAAATTTAAAACCAATAGCACAGGCAAAGCATAAGTGTCAAAATAAAAACATTAATTTATAGTGAATGATCACTTTGATTTTTTCACACATGGAATAAATATAATACATTTTAAAATGGCTAAAAATTTAATTTAGTCCAGCCATTATGGAAAACAGTATAGAGTTTCCCCAAATAGCTGAAAATATAGTCACTATGATATCCAGCAGTTCTACTCCTGGTATATATCCAAAGGAATTGAAAATCAATGCGTTAAAGAAATATCTACATGGCTATGTTTATTGCAGCATTATTTATAATAGCCAAGATATGGAAACAATCAGTGTTTATTAACAAATGAATCAGTAAAGAAATATGTTATATTACATGGTAAATGTTATATATATCTATGTGTGTGTGTATATATATATACATATATCAGTATATGTGTATATATATACATATATATCAGTATATATGTATATACACACATATATATACATATATATTATATATATGTATATACACACACATATATATAATATATATACATATATATCAGTATATATGTATATATACTGATTTGTTATGTCACATTGCTGTTTCACTTCACACAAGATGTGGAAATCATAGTCCATTTGCTCTCTTATGCTATGTATTTTCAGATCTATAGGACCCAACATGTTTTCTTTGGCACCTTCTGAATAATTATATATATATAATATATATATATATATATACGTATATATATATATATATATATATATATATATATATATACGTATATATATTATATTCACACACACATACTGATTATCCAACCTTACAAAAGAAGAATATTTGGCCAATTATAAAAAAATGAATGAACCTGGAGGATCTGATGCTAAATTCAATAATGAGAATATTTCTCATACCATGTTCTCAATGTAAGTCAATGACTGAATGCTTCAGGACAATTAAATACATGCAAATCTGTAAAGTTCAACAAATGTCATCGAAAATGAAGCTTTCTCAAAATTAGGCATAAAAAGTGTGAAAACTTAGATTATTTATTATATTAAATTTTAAGTGAATATTTCTTGTAACTTTTGGGTATTTTCATCAAATGTCTTTGACAATACACAAAATGCACTTGTGTTAGCTTGCTAAGTAATACGTATCAATAGTCAAGTGTGATATAGAAACAACTGATAAGTTTTTTGCTATAACAAAAGTCTGACCAGGACACAGGCCCACACAGAAGTTGTTCTCACTTATGAACAGTGTAGTGGGACAGGGGATACTCTAGAAGCACAGGGCTAAATTTATTCACAAAACAACTTTGTGTAATTCTCAAGCAAATAAATATGTTAAGAGAAACTCATATATCTCATATATTCTCTTGTTTCAGATTCAGAAGATATGAATTTGCATATGGGCCCAGTCTGAAATCAGAAAAGTGCTTGTTCATCTGCAAAGTTCATTTAATAAATGTAAAGCATTCAAATAAGGTAGTAAACAGCATACTGAATACCCAAGAAAATAAAGACTGAAATAAAAGGGTAATCCCAAAATTGTCCCAGAACTCAGAAACAAAACAAGATGTAAATATAATCAAAAACCTAATGCCAGTGTATTAATTAAATAAAATACAAACATTGTAAATCTTCCAGAAGGAACAAATTAACAGAGAAGAAATGCATATTAAATGGAAGAGAGTTTCTGAATTGATTAAAATTACAGCCTTCAAAAGTTGATTTCATAGATCACAGTAGAGCTTCGAAAGCTGTATTTTTTGGCATAATTCTGATGCCTATTCAGCTTTTAAAGCCATTGGTCTGAGATATAAAATTAATGTAAATAAACATTACAAATTACACTTTGGAAGAATTTCCTTCTGAACAGTGAAACTTATACTTAAACAAAAATTATTTTTGGGAGGGCTATTCTACATGTGTTCTAGATCATATCCATATATAAATATGATATATATATATATATATATATATATATATATATATATTTATAACAATACTATTATTCAAAAATAATATGACCCAAATGCCATTTATCTGGGGATTTCAACTGACAAAATTATTCTCAAATATTTGTTGAAGAATAAAAGATTCTCTAAAGTCACTTTCTTGTTGAGGCCTTCTTGGTTAAGAGTTAGCATCTACTGTTCTACACTGGCTTTGCTCCCTGTGGTACTATCCACTGATATATCTGACCACAATTTTTAACAATGTAGATACACAAATATGATATGACCATCTTGGTTACTTTATTTTTTATATCTATATCATAAACTCATTCCAAAACCTAAGCTATAAACAAGAAGAATAAAAACAAACAAAATAATTGCTACAGGTTTAAAGAAAGGCCATGTTAAAACAGAAGACATTTTTTTCTTTAACCACTCAGTCAAAATTCTGTATGAATATAGACACATTTGATTTACTGCTTTGTTATGTCAAATTGCCTTTTCACTTCACACAAGATGTGGAAATCATAGTCTATTTGCTCTCTTACTCTATGTATTTTCAGATCTACAGCACACAACATGTTTTCTTCGGCACCTTTTGAATAATTATCCTAGATCTCTGTTAATAAAAGCAAAATTATATGCCAGTTTTAGAGTACTAATAATGACAGCATGATCCAGTGATAGAATGAGTTTTAATAAACACTTACTATCTCTTAAATGTATACATTTACTTTGCTTTCATTCAATCCAAGCTTTTCTCCTGGTTTTTATTTCTAACCATAATTAGATCACTTTTTAAATTGAACTAATATTAATATATTTGCATTATAATCTAATATTAATATCTAAGCATTGCCATCTGAATATAGAGAAAATAACGTTTTAAGACTATCTGCAATATTGACTGAATATCAGTGTTTCTGCAATGTTTAATGGGGAGAGACCACAGACATATAACCTCAAGGTGATTTAGTTCAGGGTACAGGCAGTGCTACAATATTATAGCCACAAAGGACACTTTTCTATAATTATATTTAAAAATACTTTATATATTCATTTATATGATTATTACTATGCATTCTATCAAACACACATTTCTTAAAGTTTACCTAGGGGGGAAAGTGAGACCATATTGGGAATAAGTTAAGATATTCTACATCTGATTTTTAAAAAAATCTGTGATGCCCCCTAAAAAGATCTCAGATGGGTTATGGAAAGCCTATGATTTCATAAAACATTTAGCAAAATTTTCTGTGCATGTGAGTGTATTTTAAGGACAACGGCCATAGCTGCCATGAGGTTTGAAATACATTTTCTTACAAAAAATATATATATATCTGAGAAGTCCTACAGGAAAATCAACTGATAATAATGTAGTATACTTAAATGGAAAAAGTCATCATTTGCTACCTTGAAATTTGTATTAAAATGAGCACATATACATTCTAAAAACACAATTTGTAAAGTTATGAACTCGGAAACATTACTTAAGTAGATTCTTCATCAGGAGTTGTTAACAATTTCTGAGGTTGATATTACTAACATAATAGTCCTGACAGATGTAGGTTCTTATTCTGTAAGAATATCAAGCACCAGGCACTGCTAAGGTGGTAAAGGGCCTAATGTTCATTTTTACAACTCAATCATTGCATAATTGCGAAGGTTAGGTTTTAGAGTTAGGCTGGATGATGTCAACCAAGCAAGAGCTTGGGTCCTAGACAGTAAGCCATTGGCATTCAAATTATGAGCTCATTTAACTCATCTACAACAAAACGATAGCAACAATTACAAACAAACAAAAAGCTGAATAGTAAATCAAGACTGTGAGTTTAGGGTAAAGCAGGCATCTGCTCAGTATGGATTCAGTAATTGATGCAGATATTTAAAGTGATGTATAATGTGACTATTTAGGCAATAAGGACGTTATATGTATTCCATCATAAGAACCAAGAGAGCTGTTATTTGCTGAAAGACTGAATCAGCTTTAATGTTGTCTTCTAAACAAATAAACCACACATGGCTCTCTGGCAAAATGTCACACTCCCATTCAGAGTGACCTTTGAAAAATTTACTTTACTCTAGAAGTTATTTGAGGTTTTGAAAAATATAAAATCACATAAGAATAATAATTGCTGTTTATTTTAATGATTAATAGAATCAGCATTCCACTGCGTGTATAAACATAACCCCTGGAGCAGCATTTCTTCTACTACAATGCAATCTTCCTAATGCTATCATGACACACATAGGTGGAGGGAAGCATTAATCTTAATTTTTGGGAAAATTGAGCACCACTAAATCTACTACCATTGTCTGTGATACAAATAATTTTATGCACTATATAAAGATTAATCATTACCCTACTAAGCAGTTCAGAAGGGTTTCTGATAACAGAGTCCCTGCTGCATAGACTTGATAACAATGTCTCTAAGTGGACTTCCTTTCCATGAGACAGGCCTGGTAGACAGCAATGAAGAACAAGTGCTGACTGCCAGATATTTGACCACCTTCCTCACTAAAACCCCAAAAGAGAGGCATAAGGCAGCCAAAAAGATTCACAGCCATTTTCTAACATTAAATCCTGGTTAATGAGTTTACAGCATTTAGAAAGCCTGGGGACGAGAGGCAATCCTTTTAGTAGCTATCTACGTTCATTAAGACAAATGGACAAAGGGGAGGCAGCTAGAGGTACATCAGGCCATCAGCTCCATCACCTATGAAATCTGCAATGGTAACCTTCGCAACAATCTTATGAAAATGTTTGCTGTGAGAAATAAAAAAGCCAGCAAAATCGTTGCTTCATTGCTTTGCATCTTCCTAGCATTCAGTTACCCTGTGAGCAAAAGAATACATCTAGCTCAGGAACCATCATGAAAAATGAGTCTCAAATTTGATAGAGTGTGGTGTTTTTGTGTGAATTTGTTTCAGAATAGGTGAAAGTATCAAGGGCATTACTAGGTATCTGGATTGGGATGTTAGTACTAGAGTCAGCAACAATTCTCTTGCTTTTAGCAAGACAGACCTTCCCTTGAGGTTAAGGAGATAAAAAAAAAACTCTAGGAAAAAGAAGATAATCAAGTACTCAAAAAAAAAAAAAATTCCACAGGAGGGCAGCGAATCTCACTCACCTGTGGCACTAGTAGCTTTGCAGTCAACATCTCTAAATCTCTTGCAATATAGCAATTGTAAATTTGTTTAAACTGAATGACTTAAAAAAAGGAAAAAAAGGAATGAGCAAAGTCTCCCAAGAAATATGGGACTATGTGAAAAGACCTAATTTACGTTTGATAGGTGTACCTGAATACAATGAAGAGAATGAATCCAAGCTGGAAAACACTCTTCAGGATATTATTCAGGAAAACTTTCTGAATCTAGCAAAGCAGCACAATATTCAACCCCAGGTAATACAGAGAACACCACAAAGATATTCCTCAAGAAGAGCAACCCCAAGGCACATAATTGTTAGATTCACCAGGGTTGAAACAAAGGAGAAAATACTAAGGATAGCCAGAGAGAAAGGTCAGGTTACCCACAAAAGGAAGCCTATCAGACTTATAGCAGATCTCTCAGCAGAAACCCTACAAGCCAGAAGAGAGTGGGGGCCAATATTCAACATACTTAAAGAACAGAACTTTCAGCTCAGAATTTCATATCCTGCTAAACTAAGCTTCACAATTGAAGGAAAAATAAAATCTTTTATGAACAAGTAAGTACTCAGAGATTTTATTACCACCAGGACGGCTTTACAAGAGCTTCTGAAAGAAGCATTATACATAGAAAGGAACAACCAGTATTAGCCTTTCTAAAAATATACCAAAAAGTAAAGAGCATCAACATAAAGAAGAATTTGCATCAACGAATAAATAAAATAGCCAGTTAACATCAAATGGCAGTAACCCTAAATTTAAGTCGACTAAATCCCCCAATCAAAAGATACAGCCAAAACCTAACGATATGCTACATCCAGACCCATTTCACATCCAAAGATACACAAAGACTTAAAACAAAGCAATGGAGAAAAATTTACCAACCAAATGGAGAGCAAAAATAAATAAATAAATAAAAAGCAGGAGTTGCAATTCTCGCATCTGATAAAATAGATTTCAAAGCAACAAAGATATAGTGGTAAAAGAATCAATGAAACAATAAGAGCTAACGATCCTAACACCCAGATGCATAAGACTCATAAAGAGATTTAGACTCAACGAGACAGAAAATTAATAAGGATATCCAGGAGTTGAACTTAGATCTGGAACAAGTAAACTCAATAAATATTTACAAACCTCTCTATTTTAAATACACAAAATATACATTCTCCACCTTAAATACACAAAACATTGATCGGCCATTATTAATACCCATTTTTAAAATAAAGCTACATTCCCGTTTTCTCTCCCTCTTTTTCTTCCCTTTTCTTCCTCTCCTTCACTCCTTTATTTCCAAAAAAAAAAAATAATAACCTCTTTTAGCTTGGCCCTCAACATCCTTGAGCAGCTTTATATCCATCCACTCACTTCCATAATCCTTAGCTTTCTTCAAATTAATAGGCATGTCCATCTCTATACCACTGTTCATACTCTTCCTTCTGAAAATGACTATTTTCCTCTTCTTTCCTTTTTTCTTCTGTTTCTTTCCATTTGTATTTGAAAACCTACCTGAATCTCACTTTTTCTGTAGACCCAAACATGTTTTCAGAGGGAAAAAATTCAGGTTTCTAGGTAAAGTTTGAGACAAGAAGAATAGGATATGCCTATGAAATAAATTAGGTATTTTATATATCAGATGGTAGTTATGTGAGGTTATATAAATGGGACAAATAAAACCTAATTATTATATAAAACTAGACTAGCAAAAACAATGTATACTGGTAGGAGATTGTGGACTTCTGCTAAGGTATATTGACAATGTAAGTTGTAATGAATTTTTAAACCAGTTTCTGAATGTACATGAATGTGTATGATAATTATTGTTTACCTATATACTACGTATTAACAAAATAAACATCAAGCATTGTGTTGCATTGCACGTCCTTTCTTTTCATGATATCGTCATTAAGCCTTGAACATACTGTGAAGGAAACAGTAAGAAATTAGATTCAAATATGAATTATCAGACTCTTAGGGATCTGTTTTCATTTAGACAAGTATTTCGGGTTGCCCACAAATTTATGATAAGTAAAATCATCTGCGAAAGACCTAATCATAAATAAAAGGATAAAAAATAAAGCACAGTGTTAATAATAACAAAGAAAAAGGAGGGAAGGACTTCAATTAATATTTTATTATAGGATAAGACAATGGATATAGGAACATAAAAACATCAAACACTTTTTCAGCAATCTTAGAAAAACAGAAAAGAAAGAATTGGACATGGGTTGAACTTCATTCTCCAAGGAAAGTTAGAAGGTAGATACATTACACATTCATTTGAATATTTATTAGTGTAAAAGAAATAAATACAATGAGGCAAGTATAAAACAATTTAAATGCTTACAATCCTGTAAAGTGATGAGTGTAAAGTACAAACAAGCGTAGATGTTAAATAACATCAGATGTCATAACTCAACATAGCCCAAAATAGGTAATGATGAGAGATGGCAGTGGAGAGCTGTGAGGGAGAGAGAGAGATTTAAAAGTAACTATAAGTTAAGAATAAAAAAATTTAAGATTACTAGTAAAGAGTAGAAAACAGCTTTAGACATACAAATAGAAGAATAAAATTTGCATACACAAAAATGGTAAGGCAGAGGGCCAAAATATATAGCTTTAAACCCACATCCTGCAAGATAAATGGTAGGAAAAAGAAAAATTCCAAAAACAGTGCTATAGCAATTTATTTCTGCCCTATGTCCAATACGACACTGTGATAACTGATTTTCATTTATGACTTCATTTAATTCCCATGCATCTCCGTTAGGTACACATTTGATAGGGGTGTATCCTAAAGATTGGACCATTGTAAACATCCAAGAATTGATTAGAGGCCTATTTAATTCTAAGAGTCCTATTCATAAGTGAGATACTGTACTAATCTAGAGTTTAAAAGCAGTGAAAATGATACCATAGGTGAAAATGCACAGCGACAGCAGGGCATTGCAGAGGAAAAAGACTTCAGTAAGCCCAATTGTTTTTCTGCTGACTTTTGTTGTCATTCAGCAAATGCTGCATATGATCAGTAAACTAAACAGACAGAGAGAAAGAGATATAGAAATCACATACTCCAATATTTCTGCAGTTCTTACAATGAATAGTACATTGATGAACTGTGTTGCCAGCTTCCAGTAGACTTTGATATCTTTCTTTCAGTAGTTGGATAACTTTGTTCATGTAATATAAACTAATTGCATTTGTATAAAAGTCTTGATACCTCCTATTCTCATTCATGTTGCTAGTGTTTGAAGGCTGAGCCAATTTATTTCTCATAATTGCATATTGTTTGGATTGCATGCTTGTGCCCCTCCTCCCATATTTATATGCTAAATTCCAAACCTCCAAAGTGATGGCATTAAGAGGTGAGGCCTTTGGGAGGTGATTGGATCATGAAGTTGAAGTCCTCAAGAATAACAATAGTGCTTTAACGTTCCTGTTTAAATAATTTATTTGATGACATGTTTCCTAACCTTAAGGTCAACCTATCTCTGCTTCCATAGACATAAGGTAGCATCTAAAGCACTCATTCTACTTGGGTATTAATATGCTAGCATTTTATGCTTCAATACCAGAGCATAAATTCCTTCAAGTTGAAAACATGTTTTACTCCTTTCTTAAATTCTAGTATATGCTCAGTAGATGGCATATACTAGATATTTGATGTATTCATGAATAAAAATCTTTTCAGACTGCATAAATTTGGTAGCTGTGACATTACTAGATGAAAACAATGTATATCTTTCCTTAGTTTAAAATAACAAACAGAATTGAATCAAATTGCTCACCTCACAAGAAGAAACTAGGAACTTAAAATGAGATACATCCTAAAAAAAATCAGCCTTTTCTCATTCATTAACCAAACACTGTTGTGTGTGACAAAGTAAGCCATTAAGCATTTTAGAATCTGGAAATAAAGCGTTAGTTGAGAGCATAGCTCAGTGTAGAACAGATAAGTATGTGAAGGAAGAAAAAGTGAAAAGTTTTGAAATAGACAAGTACATGGAGTAGGAACTCTCAAAAGCAGAAGAATAAGTTTATCAAAACATTCAACTCTTGTCTAGATACTCATCTTTAGATATTTGAACATTCTGTTTTCTGCATGCTCAACCTGCTTTCCTTACGTATCCCAATATTCCACAAGAGGATAACAGCAGCAGAAGAGTATATAGGTAAAATGTACGTAAATATTTACTTGCAAAAATCTGTGACATATCTTTTACCCACTCTACACCTCTTTACCTACAATTTAAAACAGCATTAACCTCGTTTCAAAGTAATATTTGGGAATTATAAAATCTACTTTATGATTAAAAATTAATGTGAAACTTCTTTGAATTTCTAAATGTAGTACTTTAAAAAATTTCAAGAATCTTATTAAATATACATAATTTTTAAAGTTACTAATTTGTGAATGTCAGATAGTATGCATTAGTTCTTATATTTCAGATTACACTGCTCACAGAATTATTTATTTAATAAATCAGTTGGATTTTTAAGTGGATGTGTGTGTGTATATTCAATGTACATATATAACATAATATTAAGATTAGGGCTTACAAATTAAAATTTAAAATGACTTATTTTGAATATATTTAATACTATTCAAATAAGGCAGCATTTTAAATTCTTACAGAATTTGGTTTTAATTTAAAGAAACTTTCATTGAAGGAAAAATATAAATATATCATCTTAAATTTCTATGTGTGCTGGTGAATAAAAACAGACATTTTCCCTCAGCATTACATTCATTTATTGATAAGAAGACTGTAACTATATATTATGGGAGGGGCCTGTCTCAAGCTTACGTGACAGTTTTCCAGGGTATTGGCCACATCATTTCACCATAAAGGCAGATTGAGTCCAGGACAACCTTCTGTAGATATGTAAAGCAACCTTCTGTCTCTCATAAATCATAATTTGTGTTCCTTATGTGTTAACAGAAGGTGGAGGTAAACAAAGCAATTTGTGAAAGTTAGCTATATTTCTCTAAATTTCCAATCTCCTCGGAATCTCCTTATTTTAGCTTTTACTGATCTCTCCTTCAATCTCAAATTATTTTTTTTTCCCCAGATAGAATAACTTCATTGATGATGGTATCTAAATGATGTATTACTTCTTCCACTTCTTACTTTTCTCTATTTTTCAGTTTCTGGGGGATTGTACATATTACTCATCATGAGACTGTTTCAAACGTTCTCTTGATAGGTGTTTCAGTTATCTATTGTAATAAAAAGCATTCCAAAACTTTGTCAGGTAAAGCCAAACAAAACAAAAAACAAAAATAATAAAGAAAGAGAAGGAAAAAAGGCACATCATTGTTTTTGTCTGCAGTTTTGCATTTGGGGCAAGTGTCACTAGGGACTACTTCTGTTCTCAGTTATCAGCTAGGGAAGTTCAAATAGATCTCCGGCCTTCATTTCCAAAATGGCTCACTCATGTCTGGCAATTTGGTACTGACTATCAATTGGAAGCAAAGCTGAAGGCTATTGACTGGGAGAATGTGTTCCTTTCCATGTAAATTTCTCCACATGGTGGTGGCTTGTGCTTCTTTGCAATATGACAGCTGGTTCTAGTAGAAAAACTCCTAAAAGTGGGTATTCCAAGAATCAGAAAGCTGACATACAAGTCCTTCTACAGGATAGGGGTAAAACTGAAATAAGGTTACTTTGATGTATTCTATTGCTAAAATAGTCACAGGACCAGCTTGAACTCAAGGGGATGAAAAATAAACATCTAAATTTAAGAGTGACAAGTTCTGACCATCTCTAATTCATCTCACTACCCAAATTGGAAATCACAAGTCCCCCTACCTCATTCTCAACAGATGATTTGCTTCCTAAAGAAAGAACTGTTCCTTGAGTCTTCACTTTTGGACTCGAGACCTGTCCTCATCTGTAGATGCTATACTTGTTTTTGCTATATATTTTTCTTGTTTTCTCAGGGATTATCACTTTCTATTTTTTATCAATAGTAGGAGATATTATTCCTGCCTACCTACCGTAAATGTGCAATTTGATCTCCTCCATCACCTCCCTAAATAATTCATCAAATTGATAATTCCTTCATTTTTCAACATCAGCTATCTCTTTGGCTTCTCGGCTTCACTCCCAGCTTGCTTGGTTCTCCTAAATCATAACCTTTAAAAGAACAACTTTAAAAGTACTGATACAGGGCTATAGTCTGGCCAATGGAAAAGTGTGCAATATTTTATCACTAAATATAAAACTTGCTTTTTTTTGTAGATTTTCTTTATCAGATTAAGTCGCTTTCTCTATTTTACTTAACATTTTGTTTAAAATAGATTTTTAATTTTATCAAGTGACTTTACTACATCTTTTAAGGTGATCATATTTCTTTTCTTCGTATTATTATTATGGCTATTTTTATTGTTTGTTTTTCATAGGTTAAATAAACTTTGCATGTTTTTAAGAGACATATTATTATTATGATCCTTTTCACATGTTGCTTAATATGACTTGCTGTTATTTTATTTTGTATTTTGCATCCTTGTTCAAAAGAAGGAATATCCTGCAATTTTGTTCTGAATTAGTGTGGTTAGCAGGGATATACTGCTTTAATAAAACAAGAATAGAAGTTTTGGGGCCGGGCGCGATGGCTCACGCCTGTAATCCCAGCACTTTGGGAGGCCGAGGCGGGTGGATCACAAGGTCAAGAGATTGAAACCATCCAGGTCAACATGGTGAAACCCCGTCTCTACTAAAAAATACAAAAAATTAGCTGGGCATGGTGGTGTGTGCCTGTAATCCCAGCTACTCGGGAGGCTAAGGCAGGAGAATTGCCTGAGCCCAGGAGGCGGAGGTTGCGGTGAGCCGAGATTGCGCCATTGCACTCCAGCCTGGGTAACAAGAGCGAAACTCCGTCTCAAAAAAAAAAAAAAAAAAAATGGAAGTTTTCCACTATTTTATGCTACGTAAAAATCTGTGTTTAATGTGTGCTCTTCTTTAAATATTTGTAAATAAAGTCAGATTGAAAATTACTTGATTTTGCCCATAATAATAGTATTAATGCTTTACTTTTCCAGTCATTCCTTTTTATCATACCATTTGATTTTAGAATCTTCTTTAAAAAAGTAAATTACAGATTAAAACTTTAACAGATAGATTACCATTAAGATATTTTCATTCTACTTCTCTCAAAATATATTGCATGTTATTTTACAGATACTTGTCCATTTAATCAAAATTAGAATATGTAAGAAAAATAATTTTTACTGTTTTTTTTCTTAATGTATGGGGGAATCTATGATGATGTCATTTTATTCATGAGGCTGGTAATTTTTTGTTTTATCACTTTTTTTTAAACTTTCTAGGTGCTTGTCAATTTACTAGTCTTCCTAAATTTTCAAATATTCCTATATTAATTTTGTGTAAAGTATAACATCAATGGCTATTCTTATTTCTATATGACATTCCTTTGACTTTTTTGGTTAAATTTTCTGTTTTTTTTGGGTGGTGGTACTTAGGCATTTAATTTCATTCATTTTTCTCTTATTTGCATTTCTTAACATCTGTTAATATGTGATATTTTTATTAAAATTTATTAATGTAACACTATTATGATTTCTTCTTCAGTCTATGGCTTTTAAAATTATATTGCTTCATTTACAAACTTTTTAATATGAGTTTTTATTTAAAATGTTTGTCTGTTGTAACATCACTCTGATCAATGAATGTATTTTGTATTTAATCCTTTGAAACTTGTTGATAACTTACCGTATTTTCAACTGTCAACTTTGGTAAATATTTCATATTCTGTCAATATTAAATTAAATCTTTCATGTGTCTACTGGGTTAATTTTGTTGATTATATTGTTTAATTTTATATATCTTAACTGATTTTTAAGGTATTGGAAGATGTCTATTAATGCCTCCCCATTATGATGGTAGATTTTCAATTATTCCTTTTTAGAGCTTTTATTTTTTGCTTTCAATATTTTGTGTCTAAATTACTTGGCACACAGAAATTTATAGTTGATATATCATTATCTAAATGGCTTAAGCATTTTATCATTTTAAAATACACTACTCCATGACAATTTTTGCCTTAAAGCTTATATCATATGACATTAGTATGACTACATTAGCTTTCTCTTGAGAACTACCCCTAACATACTTAAAATGCCCTAGTATTTTGGCAACAACATCATCCTGAATTTTTCTTGTTCTAAAGTATTCAAAGAATTTCCTTCTAAAATACTATTTTATTTTAGAAAAGAATTTTAGACTCAAATATCTGATACATAGTGTGCAAAATATGTTGCTACTACGTCTGGCTCCCAAAAAATTATTTGGGTCTTTTAAAATATAATTTAAACATATAATTAAAAAAATTAACATAGTATTTTTTTCTATCATAATTTTATAATGAAATGAGGTTCAATTTATTAACAAAACTTCATAATATGAATATTACCTACTTCAGTGGTTTGTGTGCTATTGGTTTCTCAAAATTTATGTATTAACCAACTCTAATGGCTCGGTTTCTGGGGGATTATATATATTTATCATGGGACTGTTTCAGACGTTCTCTCGATATGTGTTTCAGTTATCTCTTGTTGGTCTTTTGGAATTGTTTCATTTTTTTAAAGTGCTTCATATATCACTGTTGATCCACAGTGCTGAAAAAGCCTTCTTTTTGATTCAATAATATCCCAGTATATTGATTTGCACAATTTCCTCTTTTACCTCTCTGATCTTTCTATACTTTCTGTCACCTATACTACCTTTCACTGTAATTTGTCCTCATCTCTCTTCTCTTCTCACTCTATATCCTTTCTGTTCTAATTAATTACTGTAACTTGAAATCTCTTTTCTATATAAATTACTCTCAACTCATATATCCCCTGTATTGGCCTCTCATGAGCTACTTTCACACTTTAAATTAACATCCAGACATTACATACGGATATAAATTCTGGAAAACTTTGGTCGGTTTCCATTTATAGAGTTAAAGACCTTTTTAAATACTTTCTCTCTCTCTCTATTTTTAATCTTTGGGGAAAATGCATATAAATTACAACTATTACTTATACTTTTCATATAATATCTTTGAAGAGAATATACAGGGAGAGAGGACTCAAGATGGCGCTGTGAGAACAACCCAGGATTGGAGTTCTCTTTGTGTCGGTGGAGAGGTGAGTCTGAGCTGCATTTCCAGACTGATCTTTGTTGCCCATGGAACGGGGAAATTCCCAAGTGAAGAGGAGATGCGGGACGCCAGGCAGATATTCCGCCTGGCGAAGCCAGCAGCCGGGGTGGCGGCGGCCGGCCCTACCCAGCACTCCCCACAGGGCGCGCTTGTCCGGGTGCCCCGTTGAACCGGCAACCGGAGACGTGAGAGGGCTGGACTTGAGACTCAGCTAGACTAGGACAGTGGGCCAGCCCAGGGGATTGCAGGAACAGAGCGTTAGGATTGGCCCAGTGGGACGAACAAAACCGCGATTTCAAACAAGCCCCGTGCAGACGGCCTGAGACGCTCTGAGGGGGAGGGGCGGCCACCATTACCGAGGCAACCCGCCCCAACTGAGATACACTCCCATTGCTGACGCAGCCAGCCATTGCCGAGGCAACCCGTCCCTACTGAGATACACGCCCACTGCTGACACAGCCAGCCGTTGCCGAGGCAACCCGTCCCTATTGAGATACACGCCCACTGCTGACGCAGCCTGCCGTTGCCGAAGCAACCCGCTACAACAGAGAGAGACTCCACCGCAGGGCATGGCGGAGAACAGCAGAACAGCTGAGCCAGGGTGAGCCTCACAACAGCAGGGCGGAGCCTCGGCAGGCAAACAGTGGCTAGTCTGCATCCTAGCTGGGCAGGACCTCAACGGACATCCAAAAATAAAGCCCAAACCCCTCAACACAGAGCATTTGAGAAAAAAAAGGGTTTTTTTTAATGAGCTCTGTTGCAGTAGAATCAAACATAGCAGCCTAACAGCCCTGAATGAACAACAGAGCTCACAGCTCAGCAATTAAACCCCTATAAAGTACAAACTGTCTCCTCAAGCAGCTCCCTGACCCCTCTATATCCAAAAGACTGACATTAGGCAGGCACCATCCTGGGACAAAGATAGCAGAAAAAGAAACTGGTAGCATCCCTCGCTGTGCCACAGCTGCTAGAGGTGCACCCCAGACAAGCAGGTTCTGGAGCGGACCTCAGCACTCGTACAGCGAAGGGGCTAGACCGGTAGAAGGAAAACCAAGCAACAGAAATACTTCATCATCAACATTCAGGGTGTCCACTCAGAGACCCAATTAAAAAGTCAGCAACTACGCAGACGACCAGCAGACAAATCCACAAAGATGGGAAGAAACCAGCGCAAAAAGGAGGAAAACACCCGAAACCAGAACACCTCGCCTCCTAGAAAGGACCAAAACTCCTCACCAGCAAGGGAACAAAGCTGGACGGAGAATGACTGTGACGAAATGACGGAATTAGACTTCAGAAGATGGATAATGAGAAACTTTGGTGAGCTAAAAGATCATGTATTAAATCAATGCAAAGAAACTAAGAACCTTGAGAAAAGATTTGAAAAAAGATTTGAGGAAATGATAACAAGAATGGATAACTTAGAGAGGAATATGAATGAATTAAAGGAGCTGAGAAACACAATACGAGAACTTCGCGAAGCATGCACAAGTTTCAATAGCCGAATTGACCAAGCAGAAGAAAGAATATCTGAAGTCGAAGACCAACTCAATGAAATAAAACGAGAAACCAAGACTAGAGAAAAAAACGCAAAAAGGAATGAACAAAGTCTCCAAGAAATGTGGGACTATGTGAAAAGACCTAACCTACGTTTGATAGGTGTACCAGAAGGGGATGAAGAGAATGAATCCAAGCTGGAAAATACTCTTCAGGACATCATCCAGGAAAATTTCCCCCACCTAGCAAGACAGGCCAACACTCAATTGCAGGAAATTCAGAGAACACCACAAAGATATTCCGCAAGAAGAGCAACCCCAAGGCACATAATCGTCAGATTCAATAGGGTTGAAATAAAGGAGAGAATACTAAGGGCAGCCAGAGAGAAAGGTCGGGTCACCCACAAAGGGAAGCCCATCAGACTCACAGCAGATCTCTCGGCAGAAACACTACAAGCCAGAAGAGAGTGGGGGCCAATATTCAACATTCTTAAAGAAAAGAACTTTCAACCCAGAATTTCATATCCAGCCAAATTGAGCTTCAGAAGTGAAGGAAAAATAAAATCCTTTGCAAACAAGCAAGTACTCAGATATTTTGTCACCACCAGGCCTGCTTTACAAGAGCTCCTAAAAGAGGCACTAGACATAGAAAGGATCAACCAGTACCAGCCATTCCAAAATCACACTGAATGCTAAAGAGCATCAACATAATGAAGAATCTACAACAACTAACAGGCAAAACAGCCACTTAGCATTAAAATGGCAGTATCAAATTCACACATAACAATATTAACCCTAAATGTAAATGGACTAAATGCACCAATCAAAAGACACAGACTGGCAAATTGGATAAAAAGCCAAAACCCAGCAGTGTGCTGTATCCAGGAAACCCATCTCACATGCAAGGATACACAAAGGCTCAAAATAAAGGTATGGAGGAAGATTTACCAAGCTAATGGAAAGCAAAAAAAGCAGGAGTTGCAATTCTCATCTCTGATAAAATAGACTTTAAAGCAACAAAGATCAAAAGAGACAAAGAAGGCCATTACATAGTGGTAAAAGGATTGATACAACAAGAAGAGCTAACAATCCTAAACATATATGGACCCAATGCAGGAGCACCCAGATACATAAGGCAAGTTCTTAATGACTTACAAAAGGACTTAGACTCCCACACAATAATAGTGGGAGACTTTAACACTCCACTGTCAATACTAGACAGATCTACCAGACAAAAAATCAACAAGGATATCCAGGGCTTGAACTCAGACCTGGAGCAAGCAAACCTGATAGACATTTACAGAACTCTCCACACCAAATCCACAGAATACACATTCTTCTCAGCACCACGTCACACCTACTCTAAAATTGACCACATAATTGGAAGTAAAGCACTACTCAACAAATGGAAAAAAACTGAAATCATAACAAACAGCCTCTCAGACCATAGTGCAATCAAGTTAGAACTCAGAATTCAGAAACAGACCCAGAACCGCACAGCTTCATGGAAACTGAACAACTGGCTCTTGAATGTTGACTGGGTAAACAACGAAATGAAGGCAGAAATAAAGAAGTTCTTCGAAACCAATGAGAATGAAGACACAACGTGCCAGAACCTCTGGGACACATTTAAAGCAGTCTCTAGAGGAAAGTATATAGCAATAAGTGCCCATATGAGGAGAATGGAGAGATCCAAAATTGACACCCTATCGTCAAAATTGAAAGAGCTAGAGGAGCAAGATCAAAAAAACTCAAAACCCAGCAGAAGACAAGAAATTACTAAGATCAGAGCTGAGCTGAAGGAGATTGAGACACGAAAAACCCTTCAAAAAATCAATAAATCCAAGAGCTGGTTTTTTGAAAAGATCAACAAAATAGACAGACCACTAGCCAGATTGATTAAAAAGAAAAGAGAGAACAACCAAATAGATGCAATAAAAAATGATAAAGGGGAAATCACCACAGATTCCACAGAAATTCAAACCACCATCAGAGAATATTACAAACAACTCTATGTGCATAAACTAGTAAACCTGGAAGAAATGGACAAATTCCTGGATTCCTGTGTCCTCCCAAGCCTAAACCAGGAGGAAGCTGAAACTATGAATAGACCAATAACAAGGTCTGAAGTTGAGGCAGCAATTAAGAGCCTACCACACAAAAAAAGCCCAGGTCCAGACGGGTTCACAGCCAAATTCTACCAGACACACAAGGAAGAGCTGGCACCATTTCTTCTAAAACTATTTCAAACAATCCAAAAAGAGGGAATCCTTCCCAAATCATTTTATGAGACCAACATCATCCTGATACCAAAACCCGGCAGAGACCCAACGAGAAAAGAAAACTTCAGGCCAATATCCATGATAAACATAGATGCAAAAATCTTCAATAAAATATTGGTAAGCCGATTGTAACAGCAAATCAAAAAACTTATTCATCATGATCAAGTAGGATTCATCCCAGGGATGCAAGGCTGGTTCAACATACGCAAGTCTATCAATGTAATTCACCACATAAACAGAACCAAAAACAAAAACCACATGATTATCTCAATTGACGCAGAGAAGGCAATTGACAAAATTCAACAGCCCTTTATGCTAAAAACCCTCAATAAACTCGGTATCGATGGAACGTATCTCAAAGTAATAAAAGCTATTTATGACAAACCAACAGCCAATATCATACTGAATGGGCAAAAACTGGAAGCATTTCCTTTGAAATCTGGCACTAGACAAGGATGCCCTCTTTCACCACTCCTATTCAATATAGTACTGGAAGTTCTAGCCAGAGCAATCAGGCAAGAAAAAGAAATAAAGGGTATTCAAATAGGAAAGGTGGAAGCCAAATTGTCTCTATTTGCAGACGACATGATAGTATACCTAGAAGACCCCATCGCCTCAGCCCAAAAACTCCTGAAACTGATAAGCAAATTCAGCAAACTCTCAGGATATAAAATCAATGTGCAAAAATCACAAGCATTCGTCTACACCAATAACAGACTTAAAGAAAGCCAAATCAAGAGCGAACTGCCATTCGCAATTGCTACAAAAAGAATAAAATACCTTGGAATACAACTCACAAGGAACGTAAGAGACCTCTTCAAGGAGAACTACAAACCACTGCTCAACGAAATCAGAGAGGACACAAACAGATGGAGAAACATTCCATGTTCATGGTTAGGAAGAATTAATATCGTGAAAATGGCTATACTGCCCAAAGTAATTTACAGAATCAACGCTATCCCCATCAAGCTACCATCGACTTTCTTCACAGAACTGGAAAAAACCACCATGAACTTCATATGGAACCAATAGAGAGCCCGCATAGCCAAGTCAATTCTAAGCAAAAAGAACACAGCGGGAGGCATCACACTACCGGATTTCAAACTATACTACAAGGTTACAGTAATCAAAACAGCATGGTACTGGTACCAAAACAGAGATATAGACCAATGGAACAAAACAGAGGCACCGGAGGCAACACAACATACATACAACTATACAATCTTTGATAAACCTGACAAAAACAAGCAATGGGGCAAGGATTCCATGTTTAACAAATGGTGTTGGGAAAACTGGCTAGCCATGTGCAGAAAGCAGAAACTGGACCTCTTCCTGACACCTTACACTAAAATTAACTCCAGATGGATTAAAGACTTAAGCATAAGACCTGGCACCATAAAAACCCTAGAAGAAAATCTAGGCAAAACTATCCAGGACATAGGAGCAGGCAAGGACTTCATGAACAAAACACCAAAAGCATTGGCAACAAAAGCCAAAATAGACAAATGGGACCTAATGAAACTCCACAGCTTCTGCACGGCAAAAGAAACAGTCACTAGAGTGGATCGGCAACCAACAGAATGGGAAAAAATTTTCGCAGTCTACCCATCTGACAAAGGGCTGATATCCAGAATTTACGAAGAACTCAAACAGATTTACAGGAAAAAAACAAACAAGCCCATTCAAAAGTGGGCAAAGGATATGAACAGATACTTTACGAAAGAAGACATATATGAGGCCAACAATCATATGAAAAAATGCTCATCGTCACTGGTCATCAGAGAGATGCAAATCAAAATCACATTGAGATACCATCTCACGCCAGTTAGAATGGTGATCATTAAAAAATCTGGAGACAACAGATGCTGGAGAGGATGTGGAGAAAAAGGAACACTTTTACACTGTTGGTGGGAGTGTAAATTAGTTCAACCATTGTGGAAGACGTTGTGGCGATTCCTCAAGGCCTTAGAAATAGAAATTCCATTTGACCCAGCAATCCCATTACTGGGTATATATCCAAAAGACTATAAATCGTTCTACTATAAGGACACATGTACACGAATGTTCATTGCAGCACTGTTTACAATAGCAAAGACCTGGAATCAACCCAAATGCCCATTGATAATAGACTGGATTGGAAAAATGTGGCACATATACACCATGGAATATTATGCAGCAATCAGAAATGATGAGTTTGTGTCGTTTGTAGGGACATGGATGAATCTGGAGAACATCATCCTCAGCAAACTGACACAAGAACAGAAAATGAAACACCACATATTCTCACTCATAGGCGGGTCATGAAAAATGAGAACACATGGACACAGAAAGGGGAGTACTAAACACTGGGGTCTATTGGGGGGAAAAGGGGAGGGCCAGTGGGAGGGGGAGTTGGGGAGGGATAGCCTGGGGAGAAATGCCAAATGTGGGTGAAGGGGAGAAGAAAAGAAAGCACACTGCCATGTGTGTACCTACGCAACTGTCTTGCATGCTCAGCTCATGTACCCCAAAACCTATAATCCAATAAAAAATTTAAAAAAAAAAAGAAAAAAGAAAAAAGAAAAAAAAATATCTTTGAAGAGCTGAATGTGCATTTTTTAGAATATAAATTCATGTTATTAGAACATATGGAATATGTGATGCTTTTAGAGAATTTTGCAATAAGAAATGTGGCTTAACAAAATATGACAGGGTGCTTGTTAATATCAAAACTACAGAATAGAGAAGTTGCACTAACAGTTTCCTGTTGCGGGGTCACAGAGCTATTATTTGATGTTTTCATGGCCAACTATGTCTGTATCAGAGAGTGTACAAAAATTCTGGAAATCTCCCTTTTATAAACAATGATGTTTGCAGACAAAAATAATCTGTGTCCATGTAGGAAATATTGTCAGGCCCAGAATTACCCAAAAGTATGCAAATAACATGAGTTTAGGAGAAGCAACATAAGCTCTTACTGCAGTACAATTTCTATGGCATTATTTTTCTATATAACATTAAAATTAGAATAATTTTAGAAAGGGAATAACCTCTTGCTTCAGAAAATATGAAGATCGATATAGGAAATTAGCATATTTAGCAGATATAAAAATACATTCTCCAGTTTGATTCTTCCAATAAGTTCCTCCTATTGTTTCCCCAGGATTGGCACTAGTTTCTCATTGCTATTATTGGAAAAGGCAGTCAAGCAGTTTGCTGTCCATCCTGACTCACCCAGATAAAGAGCCCTCATAGCCTTGTACTAGACTTCTTACCTATTAAGGGAATATCTTTCCTTGCTCTGAACATATTGTACACTCCTTTGTTTGGCTTTGGCACCTGCATGGTCCTCAGGCATGCCCTCAGCTTTCTGTGTTTCAGATGGCATGGGAGAAGGAGAGGGGGTCCTTAAATGAGCAGAAAGAAGGGTGTTTATAGGCAAAGGGACTATGTTGGCCGCAGAACAGATCTGCTGGTCCCGGGGAGACTGACTGGCACATGGACAGAATTTGGCTCTCCTGTGCCCTTTTTTCCCCTCTTGATGGAAGTAAAAGCTCTACCACTTAAGTCAGACATACGTGTTGTCCATCTTCAGAGTCCTCAAATTAGACATTGCTCTCTTCCCTGAGTGGTACTTACCTGCTTTTTAACCTTTGCCACACAGTCTGGCCACCCAGTGAATAGTGAATGAATTACATCCACATTTAAAAACTCTCTTAGGTACAATATAATAAGTTTATATCAATACTTTCTATGCAATACATATCATATTTTACCTTTTATTTCCTTCCTACTTACATAGTTTGTTTGTTCTTTATTACCAGGAAAATGCAATAGCTGTCAGTGGGTATTATTGACTCTAGCTTTGGGAATACGGTCATGATTCCCTTAACCATAGGCTAGGTACTGAGAATAAGCAACACATTCTGAGAAATGTGTCATTAGGCAATTTTATTGCTGTGTGAACATCATAGAGTATACTTACACAAACCTAGATGGAATAGCCTACTACATACCTAGGCTATATGATATAGTCTATTACTCCTAGGCTTCACATCTGTATGGCACATTACCGTATTGGATACTGTAGGCAGTAGTAACATGGTGGCGAGTATTTGTGCATCTAAACATAGAATAAGGCAAAAATGCAGTATAACTTTATGGGACCACCTTTGTATGTGTGGTTGGTGGGTGACTAAAACGTCATTATCGGGGGCACAAGACTGTCTTTCAATGTATTCTACATTTTCCTATTGCATCACTCTTTCGAAAGCAAACTTTTGATCATGTTACACTTCTCCTTAAAATCTTAACTACTTATGCTTGGCATATCTATTTTTAGAAAAATGGGAAGAAGAAAAAAGAAATTAACTTCTTTGGATACATATGAAAAATGACTTTTCTCTGCATTTATACTATTTGCAAGCCAAGTCTAAACATTGTCTGTATCTGTATGTGTACAAGTGTGTGTTCATTTGTACCATATTCAGACCATATACACTTTTGAACATAATTTATATTTTACCTTTATTCATTCATTGAACTCAATAGATACAAAATGAAAACTCAGGCCAGTAGATCTCCACTCAGATGAATTAACAGACTTACCTAGGGAGCCTTCACCACTCATCTGTCCTCAAGGACTGCCCCAAAGATTCTGCTACTGTTAGGCTGAGGTATATTCTGACACAAAAATTTGTAAACGTTGTATTCTTTCTAACATGGAAGCAGGGTTGGAAATCCCTGGCTTAGGAGGTACAATCACTATGATAATTTTAAAGAATATGCAAATATGGAAAAGAGAGAATGTTGTACAGATGCTTACTGTCAGTTGTGAGGGTCAAAATTTTCAGGCTTTAGAGCAAGACCAAATTGGCTCTAAGCTTACTCAAGGTGCTTAACATTAACTAAGCCATTTTTTAAATTTTTACAACAGATATAAAATAGTATTTATCTTATCTAATCGAATGAGTTCAGAGACATAAAGCATTTAGTAAACTTCTTGGTCCTTAGTAAACATTTAATACAGCACTATTGTTGTTCATGATGATACAAATTCACAGACACCTGTTATACACATTGGTATTACTGTCTTTTGGAAGAAGCAGAAAAAAAACTTGCATTTTTCTGAAGACAGGTCATTATTTTACATAAAGAAATTCAGCGAGATGTCAGGTAATGCAACTTGACAGAAAGGTAAGAGTTGGTTCTATGTGAGCAATAGAATGAAGGACATTTCCAGCATAAAGAACAATAAACAGAAGCAAATACATGAAATTGGAAAGCACAGGTTTTGCTTGATAATTATCAAATAGATCAGCAAGAAAGTGATAGGAGGTTTTTAAATAAATGGAGTATGAATTACAAATTTTTAAAAATAAAGAAGTTTGAGTACAGGTTTAATAGACTTTAATACAAAACCAAATACTGTATTTTGTTCATAGTGGAGCTATGTGTTTTGAGTGAAGAGTTGACATCAGAGAAGTAGGTTTTGAAAAGGCTCAGTTTTCAGTGGCAGCCTCAGTAGGTTGGATCAAAATTACCACAATCAACAACAACAAATAATGAGACTCCATGGACTTATGGAGGTCAAATATATGACCACTCATCAGTGCTTCAATGATAAAAATATGTTCAATTTCAAGTGTGTATTATCATAGTCTTCAGCTTTTAGGGATCATTTTTCTTCCACAGGTACAATGACCTTTATCCTGGGGGTAGAACCGTAAATTCTATCTTGACATACCCCAGTCTGGTGGAGAAACGAATTTAAAATAAAATGTTTAAAACTATAGAATTCAGTTCTGAGACGTCCTTGTTTTCAAAAATCAAGTATTTATCATTGCATTATTACATATTTTTCTTCCTGTTACAACCATAATTTTTATGTAAAGAATTTTGGTTTAAATTATTCAGAAATGTTTAGTTAAAACCATTTTACTTTGCCACGCAGCCCAAAATAAAAAATATTTTACCCTCAAATTTTAATTTTTTTTTTTTTTTGGCTTGGAAACTGATCTTTTGAAATTAAAATGTTTTGTATTTTTTTTTTTATTTTTAGAGTCTAAAGATTTCAGAGTAATTAATTAGAGATAATTTAAGGACAAAGTCCTTGGATATATCACCCTAACATAGAAAGAATTTTTAAAACAAGGTATCAAGGCATAATTGGAAGGGTAAGGAAAAAAAAGTTATTGTAGAAGAGCAATCTGTTCATTCTGTGGTAAGCTCCAATGATCGGCCTTTTTCACAATTGATTTTCAGTAAAAATAATTTGTAAAATCACAAGAACTCAGTCAAGACAAACACAGTAAAATAGCATAAGGACACACAAAGAAAGCAGTGGTAATGTTTAGCAGCATAAAATAGGAAGAACCAGATGTTATGTGAAGAAGTACAGAAAAGTTTTCTTCTAGATGTGGTCTGGCCTAAATGGTAATCTATTAAATTTGCCATGATAATGTTCAGCAAATCATCCAATAAACATCTTTAATCAAGGCCGGGCGCCATGGATCACACCTGTAATTTCAGCACTTTGGGAGGCCCAGGCGAGTGGATCACGAGGCCAAGAGATCGAGACCATCCTGGCCAACATGGTGGTACCCTGTCTCTACTAAATACAAAAAGTTAGCTGGGCATGGTGGGACAAGTAGATTACTCCCAAGTAGTAATCCCAGCTACTTGGGAGGCTGAGACAGGAGACTTGTTTGAACCCAGGAGGCGGAGGTTGCGGTGAACTGAGAATGCACCATTGCACTCCAGCCTGGGCAACAAGAGCATAACTCCATCTCAAAAAAAAGAAAAAAAAAAAAAGAAAAAAGAAAGAAAATCTTTAATCAAGTACATACTGATTAATTATGATACTTAAAGTTACCATGTACAAAATACAAATATACATAGTCAAAACATTTTATTAGGTTTAAAATAAAATGATTTATTTCTTAAAATGTACTACCACTAAGGAAGATTTTGTAACTGCCTCTCCAGCACCAGAATTTTAACTTGAGCATTATTTTCATTTTACCTCATAATTTTTATTTGATGTGTCTCCCTTAATGATCTGGATTAATGGAATAACAGTTGTGTTAAAAATACGTACTAGAGTCAAACAAAGCATGACAAGAATTTGGCAAAATTATGCTAGAAGATAATGAGACATTTGGATTAGTATATGTGAACCAGAACTTAGAGAAGAGGCAGGAGATACCTATTCAGGGGTTTATAGCTGTTCTGAAAGTGAAAGGATGCAAATATTTTTGGTGTCTCATCTGGGAAGAAAGTTTCATAGGCACTTTGCTGCCTTATCTAGGTTTGGTGACAAAGGCTATTCCATGATATTTTATTTCTCAAATACTTTCTTTTCATCATCAAAATAATTATCTTTAAATATGGTGATAATAAGTTACAAATTTTAGCTGCAAAGCTTCATCTAGTGACAGTAAAAGAGCATTTGAGGATCTTTGTTTCTTTACGTATAGCTTAAGAAAGGTAGGCCAATACCCGGTCTGTGTTTACAGGGGGTTTAATATCAAGTCATTTCATTGCAGTTTGGTCACAGGTTAACTGTATAATCAGCATCTTTGCTGCATGGCACATACTTTTGAGATACCTGTCTCTTGAAGAAGTTCCTTTTTTCTCCTATTTCCTTGATTTTCACGTGTAAGCTTAAACTCTGACCAGGAAGAAAGGAAATCTGACTTTGTGGTAGAGTTCATGTTCTTTCTACTGATACCACAAACGTGGTGAAGTATAACATGTCTGAACATTTATCTTAAGGCCTGTGAATACGAGGAGCAACATAAAATCTAGTAGCATCCCTAGCAGGTGGTGATAGCCACTCTGTTGACAGAAACATCCAGAATTAGTTAATCACCTATATATCACTAGGGAAGATGGAGAACAGTATGAAGAATCTATTGCATCATTTTCAGCCCATATGTAAAGAAAGGTAACAAACCAGAGATTGTATCTTAAAAACACCAAATGAACTGATTATTTCAGTGAGTCAAACCAAGATTGGCTTAGTAAATCCTATGTGGCACCAGTAGCCTTAATTAGACCACACACACACATGCATGCACGCACAAACACACAAACAAGCACAAACATATATGCAGAGAAACAAACACAGAGAAACCGACACATGTACACACACACACACACACACAGAGAAACAAACACACACAGAGAAACCGACACATGTACACATACACACACACACACACACACACACACACACACAGAGAGAGAGAGAGAGAAGCCTGTCACTATTTTTTCTTTTCAGTTAAGTTTTCCAGGCAAATTTGGCCACATTCTGACAGTCTTTGGAAGATGGAGAAGGGGCAGTGAGGACAAAGAAAATGCTTGAAACATCAAGTTAACTGAAATTGTTAAACAATCATTTTATAGAATCTATGTGTGTTTCACAATTATGGAGTTTAGTAATGAGCTGATGTTGCAACAACTTGTTTTTTAAGAGGAACTCTTATACAGTTTAAAGGATGGTCTAGAGGGCAACAGAAATTATAATCGATTGTCTTAAGTACTTCTAAGGATGTCTGCAGCTTATTGAAATGAAAGCTTTCCAAGGCAGTTTATAGACTATCCTGATACAAAGTTCTAAATTGTTTATAAAGACTTCAAACTGCAAATCCATTTATGGAATTTTATAATCCAACATATTGCTAAATCCCATACCACTTCAATACTGGGGGCTAATGGCTTAGATGCAATGTGCCAATAATATCTACAGTAACATGGAGTCGTTTTTTAATTGCATAATGACTTGTTTGTTTGCTGGTTGCTGGAACTCAAGCTAAAAAATAATAATATATTGGTTTAAAAAAATCTGTAGAAATCTTAATGTTTTCTGTTGTGATAATAAATCATAGCTCTGTATACAAACTGTGATTTCTTTCTAATTGAGCTATAAAATATAGCCTCAACAGGCACAAATTTTACCTATATAACTTAATAAATTTTTGACTGCATATATATATACACACCTAGGTAGCCACCTAAGTACCTCATATTACGTCTTTTTATTTTTTTTCTTCTTTTTTCACGTTTTAAAATTTTTATTTTTTTATTATTGTACTGTTTTAAGTTCAGAGCGCATGTGCAGGTTTGTTATAAAGTTAACTTGTTTCATGAGAGTTTGTTGCACAGATTATTTCATTATACAGGTGTTAAGTCTAGTACCCATTAGTTATTTTTCCTGATCCTCTCCCTTCTCCCATCCTCCACTCTCTGATAGGCCCCAGTGTCTCTTGTTCCCCTCTATATGTTCATATGTTCTCATCATTTAGCTCACACTTATAAATAAGAACATATGGCATTTGGTTTTCTTTTCCTGTGTTAGTTTGCTAAGGATAATGGCCTCCAGCTCCATCCATGTTCCTGCAAAGGACATAATTTTTTTTCATGACTGCATAGTATTCCATGGTATATATGCACCATGCTTTCTTTATCCAGTCTACCATTGATGGGCATTTAGGTTGATTCCATGTCTTTAATATTGTGAATAGTGCTACAATAAGCATAGGCTTGCATGTGTTTTTATGACAGAATGATTTATATTCCTTTGGGTATATACCCAGGATTGGGATTGCTGGGTTGAATGACATTTCTGCCTTTTGGTCTTTCAGGAATCACCACACTGTTTTTTACAGTGGAAGGGTATGGAATTGCCAATTAGTTCACAATTTACAGTGGAACTGTAAATTAATTCACAATGGTTGAACTAATTTACACTCCCACCATCAATGTAGAAGCTTTTTTTTTTCTCTGCAACGTTTTCAGTATTTGTTTTTTGGCTTTTTATTAATAGCCATTCTGACTGGTGTAGATCGGTATCTCATTGTGGTTTTGATTTACATTTCTCTAAGTGATGTTGAACTTTTTTTCAGATGTTTGTTGGCTGAATGTATGCCTTCTTTTAAGAAATGTGTATTCATGTTCTTTGCCTACTTTTTAAGGGTGCTGTTTGGTTTTTGCCTGTAAATTTGTTTAAGTTTCTTATAGATATTGAACATTAGACCTTTGTCAGATGCACAATTTTCAAAACTTTTATCCTTTTCTGCAGGTTGTCTGTTTACTCTGTTGATAGTTTATTTTGCTGCACAGAAGCTCTTTAGTTTAATTAGATTCTACTTGTCAATTTTTGTTTTTGTTACAATTGCTTTTGGCATTTTCATCATGAAATCTTTGCTCGGTCCTAAGTCTAGAAGTATTGCCGAGGTTATGTTCCAGGGATTTTATAGTTTTGGGTTACTTATTTAAGGCTTTAATCCATCTTGAGTAAATTTTTGTATATTGTGTAAGGAAGGGGTCCAGTTTCAATCTTCTGCACATGGCTAGCCAGTTATCCAGACACCATTTACTAAATACGGAATCCTTTCCCCATTGCTTGTTTTTTATCAGGATTGTCCAAGATCAGATAGTTGTAGGTGAGCATTCTTATTTCTGGGTTCTCTACTCTGTTCCATTGGGTTATGTACCTATGCTTGTACTAGTACTATGCCGTCTTGGTTACTGCAGCCCTGTAGTATGGTTTGAAGTTGGTAGTGTGATGCCTCTAGCATTGTTCTATTTGCTTAGAATTGCCTTGACTATTTGGGCTTTTTTGGGTTTCATATGAATTTTAAAATAGGTTTTCATAGTTTAAAGCATGTTATTGGTAGTTTGACAGAAATAGTATTGAATCTGTAAATTACTTTGGGCAGTATGGCCATTTTAGTGATACTGTCTTCTTATCCATGAGAATGGAATATTTTCCCACTTCTTTGTGTCATCTCAGATTTCCTTGAACAGTATTTGGTCATTTTCCCCATAGAGACTTTTACGTCCCTGGCTATCTGTATTCTTAGGTATTTTATTCTTTTGTGGCAATGGGATTGTGTTCTTGATACAGCTCTCAGCTTGCCTGTTGTTGGTGAATAGGAATGTTAGTGTTTTTTTGTATCGACTTTGTATCTTGAGACTTTTCTGAAGTTATTTATTATGCTAAGAAGCTTTAGGGCAAAGACTATGGGATTTTCTAGATATTGGATCATGTCTGCAAATAGGGATAGCTTGACTCTCTCTCTTACTGTTTGAATGCCTTTTATTTCTCTATCTTTCCTGATTGCTCTGGCCAGAAATTCCAATACTAAGCTGAGTAGGAGTGGTGATAGAGGGCATTACTGTGCCAGTTTTCCAGGGGAATGCTTCTAGCTTTTGCCCATTCAGTATAAAATTAGTTGTGTGTTTGTCATAGATGGCTCCTATTATTTTGGGGTATATTTTTTCAATAACTAGTTTATTGAGAGTTTTTAACATAAAAGGGTACTGAATTTTATTGAAAGACTTTTCTCCAGTAATTGAGATAGTCATGTGGCTTTTGTCTTTAGTTCTGTTTATGCAATGAATCACATTTATTGACTTGTCTATGTTGAATCAAACTTTCATCCCAGGGATAAAGCTTACTTTGAATCCTGGTGAATAAGCTTTTTGATGTGCTGCTGGATTTGGTTTGCAAGTATTTTTTTTTTTTTTTTTTTTAAGGATTTTTGCTTCAAAGTTCACCAAAGAAATGGATTTGAAGTTTTCTTTTTTGTTGTATCTTTGCCATGTTTGGGTATCAGCATGATACTGGTCTCATGTGATAAGTTAAGGAGGAGTTGCTCCTCCTCAGTTTTATGGAATAATTTTGGTATTTTTGTACATCTGATAGAATGGCTGTCCTGGGCTTTTTTTGGTTGGTAAGATATTTATTACTGGCTCAATTTCAGAGCTCATTATTGGTCTTTCCAGAGATTAAATTTCTTCTGGTTCAGTCTTGGGAGTGTGTTTGTGACCAGAAATTTGTCCATTTATTCTAGATTTTCTAGTTTGTGTGCATGGAGATGTTCATGATATTCTCTGATGTTCATTTGTATTTTTGTAGAGTCAGTGACAATACCCACTTTTAAATTTCTAATTGTGTTTATTTGGAACTTTTCTATTTTCTTCTTTCTTTATCTGTCTGGTGGTCTATCCATGCTATTCTTTTTTTTTCAAAACCAACCCGTAGATCTGTTGATCTTTTGAATGATTCTTTTGTGTGTGTCTCAATTTTCTTCAGTTCAGCTCTGAATTTGGATATTTCTTGTCTTTTGCCTGATTTGGGGTTGGTTTGCACTTGGTTCCTTAGTTCTTTAGTTCTGATATCGTGTCCTTAGTTGAGATCTTTCAAACTTTTGGACGTGGACATTTATTGCTACAAATTTCCCTTTTAACACTGCCTTAATTGTGCATCAGAGATTCTCACATGTTGTATCACTGTTTTCATTAGTTTCAAAGAACTTCCTGATATTTGCCTAAATTTCATTATTTACTCAAAAGTCATTCAGGAGTGTGTTATTTAATTTCCAGTAATCTTATGGCTTTGAGCAATTTTCTTAATCTCAATCACTAATTGTACTGCAATCTGACAAAGTGATTTGTATGATTTCAGTACTTTTGCATTTCTGAGGAGTGTTTTGTGTCTGACTATGTGATTGACTTTAGAGTATGTGAGGTGTGGTGATGAGAAGAATGTATATACTGATATTTTTGGGCAAAGAGTTCTGTAAATGTCTATCAGTTCCTTGTGATCTAGTGCTGAGTTCAGGTCCTGAATATCTTTGTTAATTTCTGACATGATGATCTGTCTAATACCATCAATGGAATGTTGAAGTCTCTTGCTATTATTGTGTTGGAGTCTAAATATCTTTGAATGTCTTTAAGAATGTGCTTTATAAATCTGAGTGTTCCTATGTTGAGTGCATATATATTTAGAATAATTAGGTCTTCTTGTTGAATTAAACCCTTTACCATTATGTAATAACTTTCTTTGTTTTTTTAATTCTTTGTTGTTTTAAAGTCTCTTTTGTCTGTAGTTAGGATTGCAACCCCAACTTTTTTGTTTTCCAATTACTTGGTGGATTTTTCTGCATCCATTTATTTTGTGCCTATCAGTGTCATTGCATATGAAATAGGTTGCTTGAAGACAGAATACCAACAGGTCTCTGTTCTTTATCCAGCTAAATACTCTGTGCTTTTTAATACAGGCATTTAGCCCACTTACACAAATGAATACATGTGTATTTGCGTCTGTCATCATGATATTAGATGGTTATTACACAGACTTGTTTATGTGGTTGGTTTATAATGTCACAGGTCTGTGTAGTTAAGTGTGTTTTTTTTAGTAGCTAGTAATATTTTTTCATTTCCACATTTAGTGCTTCCTTCAGGAGTTCTTGTAAGACAGATCTATTGGCAATAAATTTCCTCAATGTTTGCTTGTCTGAAAAAGATCTTATTTCTCCACTTACTAAGCTTAGTTTGGTCAAATATGACATTCTGAGTTAAAAGTTTTTTTCTTTAAAACTATTGAATATGGACTCCAATTTCTTCTGACTTTCAGGGTTTCTGCTGAGAGGTCCTCTGTTAGCCTGATGGGTGTCCCTCTGCACGTGATCTGACCTTTCTCTCTAGGTGCCTTTACCATTTTTTCTTTCATTCTCTTTCTTCAGAGAATCTGAAGACTATTTGTCTTAAGGATAATCTTCTTGTGAAGCATCTTTCTGGGGGTCTTTGCATTTCCTGAATTTGAATGTTGGCCTCTCTGGTAAGTTTTCATGGCTGATATACTGAAATATGTGTTCTAAGTTGCTTACACTCTCTTAACCTTTTTTCAGGACACCAATGAGTCATATATTTGATCTCTTCACATAATGCCACATTACTCAGAGGTTTCATTCATTCTTTTTCATTGTTTTTTTTCCTCTATTCTTCTATGAATGTCTTTTCAGAAAGACAGTCTTCAGGTTCTGAGATTCTTTCCTCTGCTTGCTCTGTTCTGCTGATAATACTTATGATTGCATTATTAAAATCTTGCAGTGTGTTTTTCTAGCCCTATCCCATCAATTACATTATTTTCCATACTGGCTATTTTGTCTGACAACCCTTGCATTTATTGTGATTCTTAACTTCCTTGTATTGTTTCATAGTACTCCTGAATCTCAATGATCTTCATTTCTGTCCATATTCTGAATTCTATTTCTGTCATTTCAACCATCTCAACATAGTTCAGAACTCTTGCTAGAGAGGTGATGTGGTTTTCAGGAAGATGGAAAGCACGCTGGGTATTTGAGCTGGTTCTTTCTCATCTTTATGGGATAATGTTCCTTCAATCTTTGAAACTATTGACATTTGAATATTTTTTGTTCTTTTATATTTTTTCATGATCTTGAGGATTTTATTGTTTTGTAAGGTGGGTTCAGCTGACTGGATTTGTTTCTGGAAGTTTCTATGTGGCCAGCACTCAGCTCCCAACTCCTGGACTGCAGACTGTAATTCTGAGGGACTCGTATTGGGCCTTGACTTTGTTCTCTGGCTGCTGGAGGTTAGCAATCCACTGTGCTTGTGGGTAGGGGAGTCCCTGAGGAGCTCTCAGACTGCTGGTCACCACACTCTGGTGAGTGATCCCAGCCAAAGCATTTCTTAATGCAGTGGCAGTGGGATCTATCCTTATTCACACATGCTAGCAGAAGCAGCAGTGGCAACATGGCAAGAAGCATGGCCACTGTCTGTGGCAGGTTGCTATCAGGTGCCAGGGTGCCTGTCTGCATACAACCATTTACAACTGTGGTGGAGGCAGCATGGCTCAAGGGTGGAGGGCCCCTGCTGGTGACTATGTGTGTGGTCACACTGTTGATTGTGTTAGCATGGGGTCAAGGTGCTGGCAGGGACAGGTAGGTCCCTGTGTGCTTTCTGTGTGCTACAGGCAGGCGTGGTTGCTAATTGTGACAAAGGGTTCACTGTCTCTATGCCTAGTTTCATTCTGATGGCAGTGTTAGAGCAGGGGTGGGGCACTGTTTGCAACAGGTCTGGCTGACTCTGTGTTTTCCTAGGTTCTGACTCAAATGGCTGTAGAGTTGGTAGGGGAGCAAAGTGCACTCCTTCCACAGCAGTGGCAGGGCAGAATGCATGTACACACTCAGCGGGGAAAGAAAGGCAAAAACCTGTTCACACACATATGCCCTGGCAAAGTAACATAGGGGCTGGACTATTCCCACTATAAGCCTAGGAGAAGCTGCAGTGAGGAACCAGTAGGTGAGAAGTTGCATGGCCATAGGGGCTGCCCTGCTGTAGCTCTCTGCCAGTCAGGCACAGTCTACCAGGGAGTAGCTATAATATTGGCACCCAGGGCATCTGACACTGCCCTAAAAGCAGACATGGCCAGGTTTAGACTCTGGGAGAGCCCAGTAGACCAAGTGGCACTTAGGTTGGACCATGTCCAGCTGATGGGCAAGACTGCCTGGCAGAGTCTAACAGTTTCTCTGAGTCTAAAGTCTCCACTAGGAGCAAGACAAGCCTTGGTGGCTGTGTGTCCCTGGCCACATTCTGCTGCAAATGCTCCTGCACCAAACCCTCTGTGCTTCACACTAGCTGGTGTGCTGTCCCTACCATTTCTCTAAGCAGTTCTCCCCAATAACTTGAGTGTCCATGTCTAGGGGATCTTTTGCTGCTGGAATTCCTGAGGCCTGTGGCAAGAGCAAGTTGCTCCTTGCCAGTTCAACTCAACCCTTCCCCAGGAGTCTTTGGAACTAGTTCTCGTGTGTGGTTGTCCCGTACAGTGTTCCTACCTTTCTTTGCCTTGAGCCCAGCTTCTGTTTTCCCTCTATACACTCTCAGTGCCTTCCCTCGAGATCTGTTAGGAGCACGCCCTCACCTTGGTCACTCTGTGGCAGCTGTTCCACCTGACTGCGTTTCATAGGCCATCTTGCCCAACACCAGCCCCTGAGTTATCTTAATGGCTTTTTTCACATACAATACTTTAGTACTGGAAAAAAAAAAAAGTATCAATTGGGTTCTTCAAGTAACAGATGCCCACCAAAAATTAGATGTTTATTTATTTTTATTTTTTATATTTTAATTTATATATATACTCCATTGTGCTTTAGATTCGGTGGTACATGTGCAGATCATGCAGGATTGTTACATAGGTACATACATGGCAATGTGGTTTGCTGCCTCCATCCCCCCATCAGCTGTATCTGGCATTTCTCCCCATGTTATCCTTCCCCAGCCTCCCTACCCCCCGCTGTCCCTCCCCTGTGCCCCTCCAACAGTCCCAGTGTGTGATGCTCCCCTCACTGTGTCCATGTGTTCTCATGTTCAATACCTGCCTATGAGTGAGAAGATGTGGTGTTTGATTTTCTGTTCTTGCGTGAGAATGATGAGTTTGCTGAGAATGATGGTTTCCAGATTCATCCATATCCCTACAAAGTACACAAACTCATCATTTTTATGGCTGCATAGTTGTCCATGGTATATATGAGCCACATTTTCCTTGTCCAGTCTAGATATTTATTAGGGGAAATAAACATATGCGAAAGAGAAAAGTAGAAGAGAGAAGAAATAATCAGGGAAAAATTTCATCCCCAGATATCTACCTGACACTTGCGGAAAGAACAGGGCAAAGGAGAATTAGATTGAAGAGCTTCAGGAGACATAGCAACTCTGACAAAGTCTTGGCCAGGCCTGTGGGAGTTTGACAGTAATGACTGATTTTTAGGGAAATTCTATATTAAATAGGATATAGACTGGCTGAACTGTTCCTGCTGTGCTCAGTCACTGATTTGGAGTGACCCAAGGAGAGAGAGCCTGGCCTTGCTATGAATTTGCAGATTCCAAAGTCACAGGTCTATAATGTAACTATCAAAACATTCCTTACAGCAGGTTCTCCTTTGATACACAATCTGAGTGAAACATCTCCATTACTGCCATAAATATTTATGTCAATCACGCTACTAAAATAAATGTAATTTTATAATTTGTAAAAATAATTTATTGATGCAGAAATTATAAGCCTATAATGATATGTAGAACACATATGTAAAAGAGAAGATTTAAGTTATCAGGGTGGTAAAAATACATAAATGAAAATGCATGTACAATTCTGAGAACAATGAGAAAAATTAAAATAGAGTGGTCACTCTTCAGAAAGAATTTTAAGTTGGGCTCATATCATGTCATTAAAGTGTATTGTTACCATCAAATATCAAATCACTAAATGATAGTTACAGAAAATGCTGAGAACTCTATCAGTAATTCTGAGAAGCAGGGTTTGGGTGAGTTTAAACTGTACCATTCAAGAAGAAAAGGGAGCTTTATGTCTCCTCAAGGACATTAAACATTATGTTAAATATACTTGTTTAAAATTCTAAAGCAGTAAAGTGAATTATGTTTGATTTGTCAGATATGGAAAAATTTTATTGACCAAAAAATACAGTATTTTAAGATAAAAATCTGAAACGTACTTATTTAATCACACGATATGAGCACAATGGATGTTTTCCTACTGGCAAAATAAACACCTTGGATTCTCATGTCACTTCATCAACTTTTCCTCATGATCATATTATGGTTTTACCTCAGTGATAGCTTACTTTCAAACAATAATACTCTACTTTCCTACTGAATATTATCTTACCTTTTAATAATAACAGTCCTCTTTAAAAGCTATTATTCATTCATATTACAGATATTTATTAAGACTTCATTTTGCCTGAATTTTGTGCAGACATTACAGACACAGCAATTCACAAAACAGACAAAATGATGGCCTTCATGAGATGCAAATTTTAGTGTGGTGATGAAAGTCGAGAAGCAAACAAATTAGTAGAATGTTTTAGGTAGTGCTTTTGAAAACAATAAGCCAGAGAACACAGCACCTGAAAGAGAGATTACAGAGGTCAATGAAGTGATCATCAATTCTCATTTTAAAAGTGACATTTGGCAAAGAATGAAGGAAGTGAATAAGTCAATCATGTATATATCTGAGAGAAGAATATTTTACGTATATCAATTGCAAGTGAAATGGAAGTAAAATCATAATATAAGGGAAATTGCAAAGAAAACAGGAAGAGTATTCAATCGTGCAGAACCAAAGCCAGGGGAGGATGTTTTCCTGAAGCTAAATAAAGAAGAAGATGATAGTCAACTTGTACAAATGTTGCTGATAGCCAAAATAATAGTAGAACTGAAAATTTGTTACCAAATTAAGCAATAAAAAGGTTATTTGTGACCTTCAGAAAATATATTTCAATAAAACGGTTTTGATAACATGGATAAATGGGATTCTTTTTTTTTTTTTTTTTTTTGTACTTTGGGCTCTGGGGTTCATGTGCACATCCTGCATCTTGCAGGATGGTTGCATAAGTGCATACATGTCATGGTGGTTGGCTGTCTCCATCCCCGCCTCCCCCACCCTCAGGGCGCCTGCATCAGTCATTTCTCCCGGTGTTATCCCTCCCATTCTCCTCCCCCCGCCCCGCTGTCCCTCACCTTCCCTCCCCTCCGGCCTCCCACCTAGCCCAGTGAGTGTTGTTCCCTTCCCTATGCCCAAGTGTTCTCATTGTTGGATGAATAGGATTCTAAGGAGAATAGTTGTAGAACTGGAAAGGATGCATATAGAAAACACTCTAGCAACCATGTAAAAGGAGGACCAAAAAATGAGAGATAAGGGTGAATGTGGGCAAATTATACATCGATTATATATGTATATAGACACACATATACACACATATGTATGTACATACAATTAAAATAGATTATTTACATGTGAAATTACAATGGGAGTGATCCAATAGAAAAAAAATACATTAATGAGAGGAAAACGATGATGTGTGAGAAAAAAAAAATAAAACTTATGAGTCAGTGTTCTAGAGCAGGCAGCCAGGGATGGGATCTGGGTGGAACAGACAGTTCATACACAATAGGAATAATGCAGAAAGTAGGGGAAACAGAGCATGCAGATTTGTAAATATGGCTGGAATTCACCTTTGGTCTCTCTTATTTTCTAAATGAAAGACTGTCCAGTGAGCTTGACTTTAGGGCTGGAGATGCTGAAGACATGAGGAAAGATGAGAAAAAAAATCTCATAATTTCCAGCAGGTGTAGGACCCTACTTCAAGTTAGTGGTCTTATGTTGAAAGCGGGTTCCCATAGGATGTTCATGTGTTTTCTCCATCCACCTTTTTCCGATCAGCTTATGGAAGATAAAAATTGCAGGAGGGTTGAACTAGGCAAGGAACTGGTGTTTTTACGATGAAGTATAAGAAACTGAGAGAGGGGTAAGGGCGAGGGCACATCCAAGGGAAGTATGATAAGGCATAATGAAAGTCAATTTAAAAATGAGGAATTCAGAGGGACAGAGAAAGATGAAGTAATATTATATACATAGAGATTAGGAGAAAAATACACTTTAAAGAAGGCATAAAATTAAGATTTTCTGTTTTAAAAGGGCTTAAAATAAATCTTTGCAAAGATAATAAAACAAATGAAGTGAAATCATCTCCATGTTTTGTCATTTGTCTGTTTATCATTGAGAAAATTGCTACATTGCCATATCTTTGGCAAAATCGCTATATTTTCAAAACTATTCAATGTTTCCCTATGTCCTTAGTCCATAAGGAAATGTCTAAATAATTCTTCAGCTTTTACATCTCAATTAAACCTTTGCATATTTATGATCTAAATGTTTTGGTCAATATGCGGCAACAAAGTTTGTAGTTTACATTAGTACCAATATCAAAGTGTGCCAAGTGGCTAAAAAAATTAAATAGCTGGAACTATCCTAGGGTTCATCTATGGACATAAGTGAAAGTCAGGGGAAGCTTTTCCTCATATGCTGTACTTGGCATGTGTCAGACAATTATGCACGTCATACATTAAAATACATTGGCAAACCAGACAGTATATAAAAAGTCCACCAGTGTGGTGAGAGATCTTAAATGCATGCCATTTAAAAAAATCTGGAAATATTTTTATTTGCACTTAAGAGAAAAAAATACAAGACTCAGAGGAATGCATTTTCGTCAGTTTCAAATATATAAAAGCTCAAGTAAGGGGCAAATTAGAAATCTATTCTGTTTTGCTTTAAAGAACAGAACTTAGCCCAACATTAATATTAAAAAGAAAGAGTTGATTATTCTATAATTCATTTATTCACTAAATATTTATTGAGCAGCTGCTGTATGCCAAACTCTGTTCTGGGTACAAAAGATATAGCAGCAAACACACAAAAAAGCAAACAAAACCAGAAACCAATCAAATAGAAAACACTTCCCATGTGGAGTTTACATTCTATTGAGGGAGAATTTAAAATAATTTTTAGAAATTGCTGTGGATGATCAAATTTAAGTATATTGCAGAAACAGTTTTACACTTGAGTAGAAATTCGCCTTCAATAATATATCTAACTCCAAAAGTCTTTGTATTTATTCAAGTATAATAGTACTTATTTCTGGGACATTTAATTATTCCCTTCTGCTTTTAATGTTTTTGAAACATATTTATGTGCAGTAATTTTACCTATTTTAAATCCACATTTCTCAGTGGACTAGGAGGACATTCATTTAAATTGTAGAATACCCCCTATATCATGCATGACAAAAGCTAATACAATTGGTTTATTGTTGATGATCATATTATTGATAATGATTTAAACCAGTATTCATAGAATTCAGATATTATGGAAAGCAAAAAGTCTGTAAAAATTGAAACATTTTTATTTTCAAATATCTCAGTAGAGTTAAAATATCTCATTTCATTACTCTTTAGTATGTATGCTAGAGGAGTATAGTACTTTTCAGGACTGAGATAGCAAGGGAGCTAAAACCTATAACATGAGTTGTAAATAACTAGTAGGTTGACCCAAGGCTTCTATTATAGCTGTTTAGAAAAATATTCTGACATGTTGTAAAGCTGTGAAGGTGAAAACTGTATACCTCATAACACAATAATTCCACTGTGGGATTGTATTTTAAGATAAACTCTTTCTTATGAACATCAAAAAATGTTTGGCAACATTTATAGCAGAAAGTTCGTAATAGCAAGCTGAAGAACACAGTTCTCCATCTACAGAAAAAGCAAAAAAAGTTGTAGTATAGTTGTACAAAAAAATGCCAATTAGTCTGAAAATAAATCACTATGATGGCACTTATCAATGTAATACAATATTAAAAATAGATTTGATTACAAGTCAAAGAAAATAGAGTATAAGTCCAGTTAAACAAAAATACATCGAAATTGAAGAAAGGAAGATAGATATGACTGGTGAGAAGCGATGTTTCTCTTTCCTATAAAACAAAAGAAGTTCCCCAATACTCAAATATTTATTATTAGTTATATATCTTTTTTGAAAAACATGTTAAAGCATATATAATATACATATTACTTTATACTAGTTTATATATTAGAACAATAATATATACTAGTATATATATTGAAACAATATATATTTACAAAATTTTATAAGTATTATTTGTATGAGTGTAATATTTAATAATAACAATTTTAATCAATCAAAGTCTTTGAAGGTGATGCCCAGCATCAATTATTTTAATAAGCTTCCCCAGTGTTTCTTTTGTATAAAAATTTGAGACCTCTTAGAAATATATGACCATCAGAATTGCAAATTAGATACACGTGGTAAATTTGCGGCATATAAGGGAAAGAAGTAAGACAATCTGGTAGGACACTATTTTAGTTTTCCTAGGGAGGTGATGAGTTTCTAAATTAGGTCACTGACAATAAAATGCCAAGAACATGTATTTTCAATTTGCAAAATTTACTGCATAACTGATTAGGTGTGGGGATTATGAGTAAGGGAGAATGAGAAATCCAGGAAGTGTAACACATTTCTAGGTCATATCACCAATCGGTTCACCAGTTACCGAGTAAAGAAGACTGAAACGGAAGTCCTAGCGAAAGAAAACAATGTGCTCTGCAATTTGTTCAGTGAAGTGCCTGGGGTAGATCAGACCCAGATAGAAAGATGTGAGACTCATGGGCATGTATTTTTGGCAACAGGTATAATCCAGAGATTTTACAGTTAATGACAGAATTTTTCTAGAAAGCCAATGTAAAATTAGAATTGAAAAACATGGAGGACTAAATATTTTGAGCACTGCATCATTTAAACACGGGTCCAAAACAAAGGAAACTGAGAAGAAATGGAGACAAGATGATTAGACCAAGAGCAGGGAGGAAATATTTTTAAAAGAAAATACATGAGTCAACTGATACAGAAAGTTTAAGAAAAAAGATGCTGGGACTGAGTTATGAATATATGCAAAGAGCCGAGAGACTGCAAACTGGATAAAATAAATAGATTGAAGGTATATATTTTTACAAAGCAGATTTAATCAATATTAAAAACGATCTAAATATCCAAGAATATGGAAATGGAATTAAGTAAATTGTGTGTTTGTGTATTCCAGTTTAATTTATGTCATTAAAATTAGGTCATAAAATAACATGCAATTAGTAAAAGGATTTATTTGTGATGTTTCCTTTTATGTCAACTTGGGTGGACAAAGGGTTCCCAGATTAAACATCATCTCTCAGTGTATCTATGAGGCTATTTTAGGATGAGATTAGCATTCAAATGAGTGTAAAGTAGATTTACTGACCACCCCTATGTGGGTAGGCAATATCTAATCCCTTGAGGGCCTGAACAGAATAAAATACCCAGGAGGAAAATATATGTCCCTTTTTGTTTTGTGCCTGCCTGCTTTATCAGGAACTGCTCATCTCATCTTCTCTGGCCTTCAGAATGGAATTTATACCTGGACTCCCTTGGTACTCAGGCTTTTAGACTCTCAATTAGCCCACAAGTTTTTCTGGTGGTTTATAAATGGAAGTTCCTTGGATTTATTTTTCTTTATTTTATTTTTTTAAGAGAAGTTTTTGCTCTTGTTGCCCAAGCTGGAGTGCAATGGCATGATCTTGGCTCACTGAAACCTCCATCTGCTGGGTACAAGTAATTCTCCTGCCTAAACCTCCCAAGAAGCTGAGATTTCAAGTGCATGCCACCATGCCCAGCTATGTTTTGTGTTTTTAGTAAAGATGGGCTTTGCCATGTTGGACAGGCTGGTCTTGAACTTCTGACCTCAGGCGATCCACCTGCCTCGGCCTCCCAAAGTTCTGGAACACAAGTGTGAGTCACCACACCCCATCTCCTTGGATTTCTTATAATGGCATATGCCAATTACTCATAATAAATCTATTTATCTATCTATCTATCATCTGTGTATCTATCTTTATCTTACTGGTTCTGTTTCTCTGCAGAACCCTAATAGAGTATTTACCATAGAAGATTAAATAATAAATTAATCTTCAAGACATCCAGTACTGTGTAATTTCACTCCTATTACATAACTACAGCAAAATATAATACAAGGTTAACAATATGTCACCTCAGAATTAAAAATTCCACGTTAGTGCCTCTCCAAACTTTTTAATCATCACATTTTATTTGTATAAGAAAAAACTCACTTGAATTATAGGCATGCCTTGGAGATATTGTGGATTTTTTCCAGACCACCATAATAAAGTCAACATCACAATAAAGCAAGACACAAAAACTTTTTGTTTCTTCATGTATATAAGTTATTTTTAGGTGTATAATAGCTTTATGTCTAAAAAAATTTGTAACCCCAATTTAAAAATATGTTTTTGCTAAAAAATGCTAACAGTCATCTGAGACTTCAGTGTGTCATAATTCTCTTGCTGCCTGGGTGTTGCCTGGATGTTGATGGCTGCTAACTGAGATAGGGTGGTAATAGCTGAAGGATGGATGAACTGTAGCAATTTCTTAAAATATAATAACAAAATTTGCTTCATTGAGTCTTCCTTCCTAAAATATTTCTCTGTAACATGTGATGCCATTCATTTACCCACACTAGAACATTCAAAATTAGTCAATCCTCTCAAATCCTGCAGCTGCTTTATCAACTAGGTTTAGGTAATACTGTAAATTCTTTGCTGTCACTTCCACGAAGTTCACAGTATCTTCACCAAGAGTAAATTTCATCTTAAGCAACCACTTTTTTTTTGCACATCCATAAGAAGCAATTCTTCATCCGTTCAAGTTTGATCATGAGATTGCAGCTTCAATCACATCTTCACGATCTGCTTCTAATTCTAGGTCTCTTGCTATTTCTACTACATCTGCAGTTACATCCTTCACTGAAATATTGAACCCCTTAACGTCATCTATGAGAGTTGGAATCAACTTTTTCCAAATTCCTGTTCATGTTGATATTTTGTTTGACCTCCTCATATAACATTGCTAGTGTTTTTAATGGCATCTAGAATAGTGAATCCTTTTCAGAAGATTTTCAATTTACTTGGCTCAGATCCATCAGAGGCATCACTAAATATGGCAGCAATAGCTTTTTGATATGTATTAAGATTTATTAAGTAATAATACTTGAAATTCAAAATAACTACTTGGTCCAGCTATGGAATGGATGTTGTTAACAGGTAAGAAAATGTTGTTAATCTGCTTGTATATCTCCATCAGTGCTCTTGGGCAAAATGGTGCATTGCCAATGAGAAGCACTATTCTGAAAGAAATCTTCTTTTTCTGAGTAGCAAGTCTCAACAATGGGCTAAAAAGACTCATTAAACCATGCTGCAAGCAGATGTGCTGCCATTCCAGGTTTGTGGCTTCATTTATAGACCACATAGTAGATTTAGCATCTTAATTCTCTATAATTTTCTGAAAGGCAAGCGAGCCTGGGCTTCGATTTATAATCTCCAACTGTGTTATTTAAAAAAGAAAAAAAAAAAAAGAGTCGGCCAGGTGCACTGGCTCACACCTGTCATCCTAGCACTTTGGAAGGCCAAAGTGGGTAGATCACAAGGTCAGGAGTTTAAGACCAGCCTGGCGAAGTAGGTGAAACCTCATCTCTACTAAAACTACAAAAATTAGCCAGGCATGGTGGCAGGTGCCTGTAATCCCAGCTACTCAAGAAGCTGAGGCAGGAGAAAGGCTTGAACCCAGGTGGCAGAGGTTGCTGTGAGCCGAGATCACACTACGGCACTCCAGTCTGGGTGACAGAATGAGACTCCATCTCAAAAACAAAAACAAAAAAAGAAACAAAACAGAGTCAGCCTGTCTTCGAAGCTTTGAAATCAGGCATTGAATTATCCTCTCTAGCTGAGAAAGTCCAGGATAGGAATCTTTCCTCAAATATGGCCATTTCAGCTACCTTGAAAAATCTATTGTTTTGTGTATCAACCTTCATCATTATTTTAGCTAAGTTTCCTGGGTAACTGCAGTTTCTGTCTCCACACTTGCTGCTTCACTTTGCAGTTTCGTACTGTGGACATGGTTACTTTTTCTAAGCCTTATGAAACAACTTTTGCTGCATTCCCACTTATCTTTTCTTTTTTTTTTTTTTTTTTTTGTGGCAGAGTTTCACTCTTGTTATCCAAGCTGGAGTGCAATGGCGCCATCTCGGCTCACCACAACCTCCACCTCCTGGGTTCAAGCAATTCTCCTGCCTCAGCCACCTGAGCAGCTGGGATTACAGGCACGCACCACCATGCCCAGCTAATTTTTTGTATTTTTAGTAGAGACGGGGTTTCACCATGCTGACCAGGATGGTCTCGATCTCCTGACCTCATGATCCACCCGCCTTGGCCTCCCAAAATGCTGGGATCACAGGCTTGAGCCACCGCGCCCAGCCTCCCACTGTTCTTCCTCAAATCTTCCTCTCCTCTCTCAGCCTTTAGAGACTTAGAGAGAGTGAGGACTTTGCTGTGGATTTGACTTTCTCCTATCACCAATAAAGTGGTTTCACTGTATCATTCACATATTCACTTACTCAAGTGAATTTTAATTTTCTTCAAAAAATGTCTTCTTTGCATTCACTACTTGACTTCTGTTTGGAACAAGAGGCCTGGATTTTGGGCTATCTCAGCTTTTACTTCCCTGCCTCATTAAGCTTAATTATTACTCACTTTTGATTTTTAGGGAGATATGTACAATTCTTCCTTTCACTTGAACACCTACAGGTCTCTGTAGAAATATTAATTAATCTGATTTCAATATTTTTGTGTCTCATGGAATAAGAAGGCCCAAAGAGAGACAGGGTTTCACCATGTTGGCCAGGCTCCTCTCAACTCCTGACCTCAGGTGATCCGCCCTCCTTGGCTTCCCAAAGTTCTGGGATTACAGGCATGAGCCACTGTGCCCAGACCCATATGACGTGTTATTATAGCACTCTCTTGCTTATTTGTTTTTGAGTCTCATGGACTTTTATTACCATGTGATTTTTTTCTTACTTTCTTTAGCTCCCCTAATCTTGACCATATCCAAAGTATACGTCCTATTCTCTTACAGTTATTTGTATTGTAATGTTTCAAGCGTGTTTTTAATTTCTCGGAACAACTATCTTCTTCAATATGTGTGAACAGAAGAAATAAGTCTATTCAATTTTATTATTCTGGAATTATTTTGTGCAATGTATTTTATTTTTTAGTGGCTGAATATATACTATGGTATTAATGGTCTGCATACCTAAATATGCTTTTGTGGTGGCCAGTAGTGGGTTTTTCTTCTCATATTTAGCCCTCCCAAAAGAACCTCTTGTAAGGCGGGTCTGGTGATAACAAATTCCCTTTGCATTTGCTTGTTTAAAAATGATCTTATTTCCTTTTCACTTATGAGGCTTAGTTTGGCTATATATGAAATTCTTGGTTGGATTTCTTTGCTTTAAAAATGCTACATATGGGACCCCAATATTTCCTGGCTTGTAATGTTTCTGCTGTTAGTTTAATGGAGTTCTCATTGTAGGTGAACTCCCCTTTCTCTCTAGCTGCCTTTAACATTTTTCTTTTCATTTCAACCTTGGATATTCTAATGACCACACGTCTTGAGGATGCTCATCTTCCATTGTATCTTGCAGGCGTTCTCTGCATTTCCTAGATTTGAATGTTGGCTTCTCTAGCAAAGTTAGGAAAATTTTCATGAATTTATATCCTCAAATAGGTTTTCAAAGTTGCTTTACTTCCCTTCCTCTCTTTCTGAGACATCAGTAAGTTGTAGATTTGATCTATTTAGCTAATCCCATATTCCTCATAGGTTTGGTTCATTATTTGTTATTTGTCTCTCTGAATTATTTTGAAGAAATGATCTTCGTGTTCTGAGATTGTTTCTTCAGCTTGGTCAATTCTGCTGTTAATATTTGCAATTGTATTATCATATTCTCAACATGGATTTTTCAGCTCTGTCAGTGCAGTTTGGTTCTTTTATGTCACGGTCATTTTCTCTTTTATCTCCTGTATCATTTTATTACATTCCTCAGAGAGATACAGCAAAACAAGCTAAGAATAGAATAAACAGGGAACCAATGGAAGGAGAGAAAATGTTTGAAAACTGTGCATACAACAAATATTTAATATTCAGAACCAATAAGGAACTTAAACAAATTAATTAGCTAAGACAATCTTATTTAAAAGCAAAGGACATGAACACATTTTAAAAGAAGACACACACACAGCCAACAATTATATAAAAAGGTCCTCAACATGCAAATTAAAACCATAATGAGGCATCATGTCAGGTCAGTTAGAATGGCTATTACTAAAAAGTCAAAAAAAAAAAAAAAAAAAGACACTGTTGCCAAGTTGCTGGTGAGATTTCAGAGAAAAGGGTACATTTATACATTCACGGTGAGAATGTAAATTACTTCAGCAATTGTGAAAATCCATGTGGCAATTTCTCAAACAACTTATAACAGAAGTCCCATTCAACCCAGAAATCTCAGTACTGGGTATATACTCAAAGGAAGATAAATTGTTCTGTTATAAAGACACATACAGATGCTCATCACAACACCATTCACAATAGCAAAGTCATGAAATCAACCTACATGCCCACCAACAATAGACTGAATAAAGAAAATGTACAAATACACTATGGAATGCTATACAGTCATAAAAAAGGACAAGTTTAAGTCATTTGCAACAATGTGGATAGAACTGAAGGCCATAATCATGAGTGAACTAACATAGGAATTGAAAACCAAATATCACATGTTCTCACTTATAAGTGGAGCCAAACGTTGACTGCACATGGACACAAAGAAGAGAACAACAGACACTGCGACCAACTTGACAGTGGAGGACAAGAGGAGAAAGAGGAATTGAAAAACTACGCATTGACTATTATGCTTACTATTAGAGTGACAAAATAATCTGTACCACAAACAATCCATGACATGCAATTTGTCTCTAAAACAAACCTTCACCTGTACTCCCGAACCTAAAATAAAAGTTAAAAAAATCTCCGACTTCAAACTTGAAAAACAATTCATGACAGATTACTAAATGTATCCTTTCTAAAAAGTAAACAAATACATGTACATACAATGGGGAGGATAAGTATTACAGACACAATGTTGCATAAAATAGACAATTAAAAAGTAAAATATATGTGTGTGTGTGCATGCTATGTATTTTTTCTTGTTTTTTTTTTTTTTTTAAATAGTGTATGTGTTTGCATTCTATGCATAATGAATTAAGGTTATTACTCTTCTTGCAATTAGGTTTATTTGCATTTGTTACTTTTCTATGAAGAGTTTGCAGAGGAAACGATGGCAGAGTATCGGGGATTTCTTTCAAGTGATCTGCAGCTTCACTTACTACACTTTCTTGAAACAACTTAATTGTATCTTCTTTTTCTTGAGGCTTCTCTCCTCTTAACTATATGTCTTTCTTCTAGAGAAAGGAGGGGAGCTTTTTACCTAGGGAAAGTATCAATGCGGCATTCTCTGAAGTTTCTATATCTAAAGGTAAAAATGTATAGCATTAGAACAAATTCTTACTGAAAATACCTAACTTTCTATACTAGAAAGGACCAGAGCACCCAAGGCTTTGTATGTTTTCTATCTCCAGGTATACACCCACATAAAGTTAGTGATCACATGACATATTTTAGCCAATGCAATGTGATCAGAAGTGTCATGTGTCATTCTCAGGCAAAAACATAAACAACTAACACCTGATGTGTTACGTACCCTCCCACTGTCAAAAGGAACCTAAATACTCTTATGTTATATGGCAGTGAGATAAGAAGTAGAACTTCTGTAATCCTAGGACTTTGAGTAAAAATGAGCAGATTACACTTTGCCTTATGTCTTATCAGTTGAATAAGAATTTATTTTTCTGTAGCCTTTTGACACTGGGAATTGCTTTTCATGGCATAATTTGGCCTATACTGCTTAATATATATTGTGTATCTAATAACCTTCTATTTTAGTTCTGTATATTTATTTATTATAAAATGATTGTTCCATATAAAAAATAAATTGACATATCTATATTTTATCATTTCCTAAAACAAATGTTCATCAAGTTAAGCTTTTGGAAACATTTTAAATGTTTTTGCATGTTGATTAAAATAACAGTAATGAATATAATATGGAGAAACATGGTTTTAACTGAGATACTCAAATGGTTAACTGAGATAGTCAAATTTTACTCATCTGAATAAAATTATTCAAATATTTTATTTTAGAAGTTTTTTATTTATGTAAGATTTTTCAAAAATAAGAAAGATTCAGGAATATGTGAGGTCTTTACATACTCCCTATGCTACCTGTTTGAAAATAACTAGAAATCTACCTCTTTTAGCATTTGATTAAAGGTGATGAGTCAAGAATATACTTCTAAAATTATCAGTTCTGAAATAAATCAGGATTTTAAAATCCTGGATGTCTATTCTAGTTTTCAGTAGAAAAAAATCCTACTATTTAAAATCCTACTATTACAAAACTTTATGCTAGAATTCTAAGAATGTTATCGACTTTTCCTCTACCACTATCTGTTATAAGGTTGCTTTCTTGTCTGAGATACCAATTCCTCTGACATACTTTTCCTTTGTAGAACTATTGTTTGTGGTTTCATGCCCTAGCGTAATGCAAACTCTCATGAAATGTACTCTCCAGCTGTAACTGATCTTCACATAGAAGGAACTCTTTTAGAACTTTATTCCAATCTTAAAATAGAAATTTTGTAGTTATTTTTTCAATTTCTAAATATGCTGTTATTTTAAGTTCTATAGATACATTTCAAGCTTCTTGAGGGTTTGTATTTATTTACCACATTGTAGAATGTTTTCTTGAAAAATAACAATGACTAAAACATATTTACAAAAGAGAAAAGAAAAGAAAGATAATGTCAGGTAGAGGAAATGAAAGAAAAAAGTATAGAGAAGATGAGAAGTCCAGATGGAAGAGGGAAGGAGAAAAAGAAAGGGAAGGGAAGGGAAGGAAAGGGGAGGGAAGGGGAGGGGAGGGGAGGGGGGAAGGGAAGGGAGGGGCATATCTTAGGGAGAAAATGGAAAGAGAACATTTACTAACATCATGAAAATTTTGATTGAGAAGGTATTTTAACTTATTTATTTCTAATATATCCCAGTACTACATCTGATAAACTAACAGGACAACTATAACTTGCTATGATTTTCAAATATTAGGTGATCATTATAAAAACATTCATTCTTTTTTATATACTTATTTCTCTCTAGAGTATGTTTCTTTTCTGTTTTTTTTTTCCTGTCATGCTAAATGTTTTCAAAGAAGGTAATAGCAATTTCTATTCCATAGTATTACAACCTAATTCCAGGTATTTATTCTGGACTTCATGTTATGATGGTAGACTTGGTAGTACATTTGTATAAATTACACTACTTTAGAGAAAAAATCCTTTATAAGCAAATGACTTAGTTCAGATTTATGAGAATCAGCTGACAACCAGTGTATTTCCCTATTTCTATCTAAGTATCTATTTTTTGTAATACAGTCAAGAAAGTGAAAATAAGATGGCTAAATATTAGCAAACAGTGACATGTGTGTTAAGAATGATAAGATAAAAAATAATTTATTTTCCCTCAGTCTCTATTAGAGGATCAGTCACACATATTCCAACATCATCACTTCTGGTTAACTTTACTTTCATGAGGATAACATAAATAAAACTTGACAATCAATGATACAATCTACAGTTGTAAAATGGAGCACATTCACTGTGCTCTTCACATGTAGCTAATTATCATCTTCCAGCATTTAGGCACAATCCTCCCCAGAATGGTGAAAAGTAATATTCTAATAAAAAATCATCTAAGGTTGGTCATATATTTTATACAAAATAATTGAACAGTCATTAAGAAAATATTTCCCAAGTTTTAGTTATCTACATATCACATAATCATTTGACAAACATTATGTGAACTTCTAGGTTGACATAACTTTTTAATGACCTTTTTTCACATTTAAATATTTAAAAGTAAACTTCATGTCACTGCCATAGGTCATTAATAATAAGTGAAATAATATATGTAAAGTTCTTAAAACCATGCCCTAAAAAGTCTTCTGTTGCTTGGCCAGGCACGGTGCCTTACGCCTGTAATTCCAGCAATTTGGGAGGCCTAGATGGGCGGGTCACCTGACATCCGGACTTCAAGAGCAGCCTGGCCAACATGGTGAAACCCTGTCTCTACTAAAACTACAAAAATTAGCTGGCCAGGGTGGAGGGTGCTTGTAATCCCAGCTACTAGGGAGACCGAGGCAGGAGAATCACTTGAACCCAAGAGGCAGAGATTGCAGTGAGTGGAGATCTCACCATTGCACTCCAGCCTGGGCAACAAGAGAAAAACTATGTCTGAAAAAAAAAACAGAAAATCTTCTGGTGCTTAATAAGCAAAAATGCAAATAGCATGACCAAAACCAATACTATGAAACAAGAAATTTTATTAAATTATAGATAGATAATCTCTCCTGCTGAAGGCGTTGAGCCTGAGGTCTAGTCTCACTTACTTAAAACTGAATTTTCAAGATGATAAAGACATAGTAACACCAAACTGGCTCTCCTTTTATCTAATCAGAATTAATGGATATAAAATTTAAAATATCTTTAGATAATAGTGCAAGAGTTTACACATTATTTAATTTGGAATGTGTGAATAACACTTCAGAAAACATTACTTGAATGGATGCTATAAACAGGCTTCAGAATGTCTATGGCCTTTCTGGAGTTGACTACAATATATGTCAAGATTATCTACAGTTTTTTTTTTTTTTAATTTCATATGCTCCATGGAGATTGTAACTCAACAAAGATTAAGTACTACCTTATGTAAATATTCAAATGCCAAAGCATAATTTTATTTATCTATGTTTATTTAATTTTTGCCAAGTTGGAGGGGGCTCTATCAATACTTTTGTGAGAAAAATATTTTAATGTCTTTTTTTTTTAGTGGAACTGGAACAAGGGGTATTTTATAATAGACAGCAACTAGTTAGACTTTTACAAGATATCAAATATCCAATTTAGATGAAGTCATTAAGGATTAGCGCACACTGGTTAATTGCCGAAAGTTATGGATGGGCCAGTCCTGGTTTCCAGTATTGGCTCAGTCATTTAGAGCTCTGTCAATATGGTCATAACCCTAAATTCTAAGTCTCAGGCTTTTTTTCTTTATTGCTTTTATAGAAATCATCAGTATTAAATGAAATTTAAAAGTCTAAGAGGGTCAGATCATATTGGGTAGTGCCTTTGGCATACCAAGCATGCTAAAAATAGTAGCTATTAAGACCTGCTGGATTCTATATGCTGGATACAAATTATCACAAGATAGATGGAATAAAAATAATAGAAAAAAAGATAATTAACATAATTTGAAGTGGCTTGTTGAAAACTGAAGTCAACAGTTATAGGTATTAATTGGTAAGTCTGTATGACCCAGAGAGGTGATTCTCTATATAGGTAAACACACCTGCTGGGGCAGTAGGTTTGTATTTCCTGGTAAGCAGCATATAATGTTTATTTTTGTCAAACATCCATGTGCCATCATATGCAGAAGTTTGGTGTTCTGGTTTTAGAAAACAACATTAAAATCGGTATTTAAATAGACAAATCATGCCTAGTAGGGCTCAGTGCTGTTACAGAGAAACACAGACATATGATTCTTTCCCACAGAAAAAATGGGAATTGATGAAGTACGAAGCTTCACAGACAGATTGAGACAAGCTCTGTGCTAAATTTAAATTCAGAATATAAAATATAATCATTTTTCTTAAGATCTTTTGACCTTTTGTTTTCACTTATTTCTTCACTTCCAGGCACTAAATTGTAATCTTTGAGATGATGGAGTTTATACAGGCTATCAGCAGAGGACAGGAAAAAGTGTACCATGTAGATGTCCAACAAATATGAGGCCTATGCAGAGGTGCTTTTAATAAAAATATTTTATTTCCTTTAATGTTAATTGTTAAACAATGAACAATTAAACAGTGTACAACATAAAAAAAATGTAGAATTCAACATTGTTAAACTAAAACTCATCTTTTCTTCTCTTGCATTTTCTGCTACATTTGGAGTATGGTCATATTAGTTTAAGCCCATTTACTTTAGCATACGTGGCTTTTCTCTGGCAGTACTTATTCCATATGGGGTAAGGTAGTCTGACTTATGTGATTAAAATTTGTTACAAATAAACTTGGTATGTGGAGATCACTTAGTAGATCAGACTTCTAATAACTGCCACAATCTATCTCTCACACCACAAACCAATTTGCAATTTGTTCATACCACACCCGCAACAAGAGGCAGGGTCTATTTTCCCTCCCTTGCATTTAGTTTGACTCCATGCCTATTGTAATTAAACAAACAAACAGAAACAGGAGAAATACCATTCTGAAAGTTCAAAGTCCAGGTACTAAGCAAGCCTAGCAACTTCTACTTTTGTGGTCTGAAGGAAGTAATCCACCACCTAATAAGTCTGAATAAATTGAGACTTCCACACTGGCAAGAAATTAAAACTAGACACAGAAAGAGGCTATGTAGATAGAGTCAAATGTCTGTCCAGTCATCATTACTGATAGGCTTCATTCATTTTAGGGAAGAAGCCATTTTGGATGTTTTAGTTCTAGCTGATACCATTGGGATTCCCAGTAATCATTCTCCAGTGAACTCTATCCCAAAAAGAAGACTCCTAAGCAAATAAGTGAGTGTTGTTTTAATCCAGCAAGTTTTGAAATTATTTATTATGCTATAAGAAATTGTCAAGGTGGCTCAACTCCACATATTTTTATTTTGCATCTCTTCAATACTGTATTCACACAAGCTGTAACCATTCTATTCTCCTTCAAGAGAAAAAGTCTGACTCTATTAATTTGAGTGATTGGTGGGTGTCTGCCCTGGGCCTGCATTGTTCTGAGAATGTAGGCATCATCATGAATTCTGGGATGCATTTAGCAAGTCCATTTCTTTCCACTAAACTACATTCTCTAGTTAGCTTTTAATTTTAAGAGATGATATTTTCGGATTCATGTGTCATTACATTTTTTAACCTTTTATTTTCATTATGATAGAATGTGGGTTAGAAAGATGTGTTAATTATTGGTCTGTCTCAAATCCCTGATATTTAGAAACACATAAAAAGGTCACTTTGCTTTTGTAGCTTTTGTTTCTCATCTGTAAAACAGTGAATATCTCTAAATTTCCAAAGTTTCATGAAACTTTAACTGTGAGCTGAATCATTCATGATGACATACCATATTAAAGGCATATGCTTCTAAGAAAAAGTGTGTATTCCTGGGAATGGCACAGCAAACCAAACCAGTTTGTATGAGTACACTAAGATCACCCTAACAAAATGATACAGACTGAGTGGTTTAAACAAACAAACAGAAATCTCTTTTATCATAGGTCTGAAAGCGAGAAACCCAATATCAAGGTGTAGTCAGGTTTTCTTTTTACTGAAGCCTCTCTCATTAGCTTGAAGATGACATCATTCTTTCTGTGTCTTCGGTTAAAAGAAAAAATAGACAACATAAATTTAACAGAATTTAGTTGAGCAAAGAAGAATTCATGTATCAGGAAGCACTCAGAATCAGAAGAGATTCATAGTGCTCCACTATTGCAGCATAAAGAGCAAGCTTTTACATCAAAGGAAGACAAAGAAAATGTATTTAATCATTTTGGAGTAGAAAGACCCTAGATAGAGTTTAGGTGGAGCTTTTGATTGGTAAAGTCTGTAGTTTCACTTTACTGTTTCTTTGGGCTTCATTCTGCTTATGTAGGAACCTAAGACCTGGGACAGTCTCAGTCTAATGACCTTTCAGTTATTGTTTGTCTACCATCCGTCTTGTCTCTGATTCTTCTTATAAGGACACCAAGTATATTGAATAAATTCCCTACCCAAAAAGCATCATTTTAATTTAATTGTATCTTTAAAGACCTTATCTCAAAATACAGTTACCTGTTGAGACACTGGGGGATAGAGAATTCAACATATGAATTTGGGGGAGGGCACATAATTCACCCATAACCAATTCCATGTGAGTTTCCTGCAGCACAAGCCCAACTAGATGTCTTCTAGGTATCTTACATCAAACACAAAGAGTGGAATCATCAAATCACATTTATAGAAATTATACTTCCTCTGATTATACTGTTAATTCAAAAGATAGATGGAATATCAAAACATGCTAAAAATAGAGAAATGTAAGATTGTCAGTGCAGTTCTGAGTGCTTTATATTACTATTGGTTGAATTTCTTGTTTACATTTTACATTTCTAAGTGAAAATTACTAGCTGAAAGGTAATCATTTTATTTATAAAATGCCTCTGTATGACAATTAGTTTCATAGCTTTTAAGATGTTCTACAACTAGAAATGCTCCTATAAATTCATACAATGAAGATTTATTTTCAATAAGCAATGTAGTCAGACAAGGTAAATATCGTTAAAGGAATTCTATAGATAAAGATTCCTTCTGCCAGGATATAAAATTTATGTGTTTGCTATAAGGGCTCATTAAATGTTTATAAGGGGATTTGAATTGGTCATTTCTTTCCCTTCCTGGGGATGAAAGGGAGAGAATGGATTGCAAGTCTCCTTGTAACCCATTCTTTTTCATTTCCAAATTCCTGTGTTATGATATGCTTTAGTTTAGCAATGATGTAATACAGATTTCATGTAATTCCTGGTCACCTAGGGCTACACTAATGTTTATGAAGTCTTCATTGTCAAATTACTCATCTCTACTCGGTTTTTATACAGATTTTTAAAAAAGACCAAAGGATTCAAAGTTTTGCATTTTAACATTGATACACATCCATTTTGTAAACGTTTTTTTCTCAATAGTACTACCACTCACACTCATTTTGTCTCCCAGTAACAGCCAATACTCATCCCAGGTCAGAAGAAAGTGAGACCACCAATAAAAAACAACACTTGCCTCAAAAAAGAAGAAAGTGCCACTCACTGAATGAAAGAATTCACAATATGATGCATTGACATTGTTCAGCTTTGTCCATTAGACAATGTTTGCTGGCTCTCATTGGCTGAGGACATATATTAGTTCTCAGATCATAAGGAAATATAGTCATGGCTGGTTTGTCAGCCATGCAGGCAAATATTTAGATGAATATTTCAGACAGAATATCTTTATAAATTAGGAATTCAGTTGTGTACTGAATAAAAACTTATTTAAAAGGGGAGATTATGTATACCTATACACATATAAATAGGTAATAAATAAATCTGTTTTAAAACTTTCTCTAACCTTGATAAAGAGAACTGATACGATCATTTTTCTTTGTGTAAATTACAGATCCATTGTTAGCTTGCATGTAGATACTAGTTTCACACATATTTGAATCAACATAATGTAAAATAGTTAAAGAGAACAACCAGTAAATAAAAACAAAAAAAAATAAGGATTAATTACATAAAATCTAAAAAAATTAAAAAAACAGAAATTATTTGAACAAAGAATAATTCATGAATCGGGCAGCACTCAAAACTGAAAGAGGTTCAGAGAGTGCTGCTCCAGTATCCTGGGAAATTAGCTTGTATAGAATAGGTATGGAAGTAAGTTAATAAATTACTTGATGCACTATGCCTAAGTATTTGCCTTATTTGGGTACGAACTGATGGGAAGTCACTAATTACAGAACCAAAGGGTTGGTAGGCTGTCTGTGATTTGTTGAAACTTAATTCCACATTAATCAGTAACAAGAATACTTCTACATTATGTTTTGATTTACTGGCATGAGGCTTCTGGGTACAGAAACAATGCCAGAATAATGGCCTTCTGCTTATTTTGCTTTAACAGTCTAAATGCAGTAATGGGATGGTTTGAAATAAAAGAAACATTCATGATTTCATTAATCATTTACATATGGTAGGCTAATATAAGGGGTGCAAATGATGTGGGAGAAAAAATTATTCATGAAACAATTGTGGGTTTTCCAGACTCAGTCACAGGCTGTGGCTTACAGATCTAATTATAAACTGAATATACTCAGTATCTGCTCTTCCACAAATTACAACCTAATGGAATAAATATATTTGCATAAAATAGTTATACAAAATTTGTTTTCATTGTAATAACATATAATAATACAAAAATACAAAATCAAAGTATATACCAAGCAATCTAACTATGTTAATTTGTGTTATCAGTTCTCAGTTCTAAACTAATGACAATTCAGTTAACAGTATAAGAAAAGCCTGTGGGGGGAAAATCATTAAGATAATTATAATGTAAAAGTAAGTTATGAAAGGTACATATTACTATTATTTCTGCCATTCCATCCGTGAACCTTATAATGGACTCAAACCTAAGACAGCATAGACATTGAGCCTGTGGCAAGGTAAATATGGATGTGGCGTGTTCCAAAATTGGAATTTTCCAGAATTCCTACCTCGAGAATTCTGGAAAACAAAGGAGGATCCACAGCCTAAGGATGTTGATTTCCATTAAAAAAAAAAGGTCAGTAATATATTTCTGAATTGATAAATAAATATAAATGGTAATGAGAAAGGCAAGATTTTCTTTGGAAAACATTCTGAATTTCTTCAATAAAGAAGTAAATTTGAGATTTTCTGAAGCTATTAAGAAATTGTAACAAAAATAATTTAATCATGTACTATTTAATTACATCCCCTGTGCTATATCAAACATAGAACTATTCTTAGATTAATCTCTTTAGGTAAGAATTATCCCCATATCTGTAGATGAGAAAATTGGGACGCAGTGCAGATGTTTAGCCTTTGAGTGTCTTAGTTGTGTTACCTGTGTTAGGCCTGTTTATAAAAGAACACTTGAACCTCTACTATGCTGCATTACACAAAAACTATAGAGTGAAATTGAAAGGTATGAATTGTGAGACGGTAAAAGGGATGAAGTTCATTCCCCTAAAATTCTAGATTAAAACCTAAAAAGTTATTAACAGAGAAACAGGAAACAAAACAAATCAACATTCACAGGGAAAGAATTTAATTTGGCAGTAATACAAAAGATACTCAGTTATCTTTTCCCTAGAAACTGAGACTGAGATCAGAAAAGTTTAGCTTCTGAGAAGGTTCCTGAAGGAACTATAACATGGTGTCATAAATACAGCAATGGAATTATACAAGTGGTGTTGTGCTATCTTAGAGAGGATATGATTTGTACTGTTCAAATGAGAAAAAATGAAGACTTCAGTAAAAAATGAGTTGACAGCTGATCTAGACATTGAAGAATAAATCACAAGAATAAAATCAAAGAATAAAATTAAGATTCACTCTTTTCGGGTTTTCACTGCTCTCACCTTAGTGTCCTTTAGAATATGTAAATGAAATTACTGAAGGAAACTTAGGAAGTTAAGAATATCCTAGTATGATTTAGTTTATCTGATGGAAATTCTCTGAAAGCAACAGGCCTCGTCATGTTATTAATTGAGGGAGAAAAGATACCTAAAAAGATTGCTGGAGAGGTCAGAACAATTGTGCTTTTCTGTCATCTGTTTCCTGAACAAATGGCTACAGGATATGATTCAAAATCCGTGACTAATTCAGTCTTTACTTGCATGCTTCCTCTCTATTTGCATGCCAATGTTTTCTGCAAATGATAGTAAAACATTTTAGGTTTTCTTCTTTTTTGGTATCTGAATTCATAAAGCCAGCATTGCAAGAATTGATAGCTTATGTCTCATAATATGAAAATGGTCTTGAAGAGCAAACTTCACTCTCTTAACCATCTATCTTAAAAAAAATTACATTATTGGAACAGTATTTGAAAGCTTTCTGTCTTGTCAGGAAAACCATATATTTTTAAAATTATCCATATTTTCTACCATGAAATAATAAAATTCACTGGCCTACATACCAATTTGTATATAGTTAGCATTTCTCTTGACACCTGTGAGCTCAGTTCAGTTATATTAACTCTATAAATTGAAAATCACAGTGACAAAATAATTTCTAAATTATGTGATAACTGGGTCCACAGAAAGAAAAATCTATGAATTTTACGGCCCCAAGTGAATACAATTCTGTTTATTATCTTACATACCAACTGTCAGCAGCCTGTGATGTGGAACAGTTTAGATTAGTGCTGACATTTGGAAAATTAAGTGGATTTGAATGACCTCGAACAAGTTAAGTAACATGGTAACTTGATATTGTCAAGCAGAAATTGTTCATTTGTTAATAAACTATTATAAATACTATAGAAATTTTTGTTATCTCTTGCTTCTTAGTTTACATATCTCTCTGGAGAATTAGCTTAACTAGAACTACTTTGACATAAAAATACTGAATAAAACATATTACCATTCTTAACTGGAGTTAAATATAGGGAAATATTCATTTCTGTGCGTGAACTATGCCATTGGGTAAGACTGAGTTAACATGATATTTCTCATTGGGTGCTCTGTATTCTATATCTTGATGCATTATTTAAAAAATAAAAATTAAATTTTCAGCAGGGAAAATACTAAGAAACAAGTTTGAGAGAGATATTCATTAAGGTTGGGATTATAATTATTTTTGCTAAATTGATAATAACCTATATATATATCTATTTAAATTACTACATTAGTCTGTTCTCAGGCTGCTATGAAGAAATACCTGAGACAGGATAACTTATAAAGAAAAGAGGTTTAATTGACTCACAGTTCTGCATGGCTAGGAAGGCCTCAGGAAACTTAAACCATGATGGAAGACACCTCTTCATGGGGTGGCAGGAAAGAGAATGAGTGTAAGCAGGGGAAATGCCACATGCTTACAAAAACCATCAGATCTCCTGAGACTCACTCATTATCCTGAGAATAGCATAGGAGAAGCTGCCCACGATCTAATTATCTACACCTGTTCTTCTCCCACATGACATGTGGGGATTAGACAATTCAAGGTGAGATTTGGCTGGGGACACAAAGTCAAACCATATCATTTTGCCCCTGACACCTCTCAGATCTCATGCATATCCATACGCAGAATAATGAAATTAGAACTTTGTATGTCCACGAGAGTTTGTTTTAATTTTTAGCTCCCAAAGTAATTGAGAACATGTGAAGGTTTTCTTTCTGTGCCTGGCTTATTTCATTTAACATAATGTCTTCAATTTCCATTGACATTGTTGCAAAATGACATGATGTCATTCTTTTTTATGGCTGAATAAACCTGTCGTAATATATGTCTCTCATACATAATGTAATATCTCTCACCATATACAAAAATGAAATCAAAATGGATTAAAGACAAATCGAAGAACTCAAATTATGAAACTACTACAAGAAAATATTGAGAAAACTCTTGAGGACATTTTTCTGGGAAATGATTTGTTGAGTATATCTTATAAACACAGGCAACAAAGAACAAATGGACAAATGGGATTACATCATGTCAAAAAGCTTTTGCACAGCAAAGGAAACAATCAAAAAGGGAAGAAACAACACACAGAATGGGAGACCTTTGCAAACTATCTAAAAAGGGATTAATAATTTGAATATATAAGGAGCTCAGACAACTCTATAGGAATAAAATCTAATAATCTAGTTAAAATAAGAAAAAGATCTGACTAGATATTTTTCAAAAGAAGACAGTCAAATGGCAAACAGGTGTATGAAAAGTTTCACAACGTCATTGATCATCAGAAAAATGCAAATCAAAATATCAACGACATTATTTCACCCAGTATAAAGAGCTTTTATCCAAAAGACAAGTAAAAACAAATTCCACCAAGAATGTGAAAAAATGGGAACCCTCATACACTGTTAGAGAGTGTAAATTAATACGACCACTATGGGGAACAGTTTGGACGTTCTTCAAAACACTAAAAATAGATGCCTCATATGCTCCAGCAATGTCACTGCTATGTATCGGTCTATTGATGATATATCTACCCTCTCATGGTTATTGCAGCACTTTTTACAATAGCCAAGATTTGGAAGTAACCTCTGTCAGTCAAGAAATAGATAAAGAAAATGTGGTACACATACACAATGGAGTACTATTTAGTCATAAAAAAGAATGAGATCATGTTATTTTGCAACAACATCAGTGGAAACTGAAGACATTATGTTAAGTGAAATAAGCCAGGAACAGAAAGAAAACCTTCACATGTTCTCAATTATTTTGTGGAGCTAAAAATTAAAACAATTTAATCTCATGGAGATAAAAAGTAGAATGATGGTTACCAGAAGCTGGCAAGGGCAGTTGGGTGGGGGGTGAGAATAGCTAATGGGTACACAAAATAAAGGTAGATAGAATAAATTAGATTTATTGTTTGATAACACAACAAGATGACTACAGTAAACAATAATTTATTGTAAATTTTAAAATAATTAAAAGAATCTAATTGGATTGTTTGTAACACAATGAAAAGATAAATGTTTGAAGTGATAAGATACTCATTTAACATGATATGATTATCATTTATTGTATGCCTGTATAAAAATACCTCACATACCCCCATAAATATATACCTGTTATGTACCCACAAATTTTTGTAAATGAAGGGGTGAAAAAGATGTAACACACTAACACTAAAGAAAAGAAAGCTGGAGTAGCTACGTTAGTTCTAGACAAAGAAAGATTCAGAGTAATGAAGATTATCAGGAGTACAGAGGGGAATTACATAATGACAATGAGATCAGTTATCGCATATTTACTTTTAACCAACAGAATATGGTAATGATACTCAAATATGGCTTTCTTGATTATGCTATATTACTTCATCTTGCTGGCAAATTCTGTTTTCTGGCTGTATATAATAAGTCACTCATCCTAGCCAGTTCAGGCTGATTATTGTGCATTTTGACAATGCTTTAAAAATATCAAAGAGTAGATTATTTATAAAGAAAAGAGGCTTAATTGACTTACAGTTCTCTATGGCTGGGGGGACGAACCTCTGGAAATTTACAATCATGGCAGAAGGGAAAGCAGCTACATCTTAAATGGCTGCAGGAGAGAGAGAATGTGTGAAGAAGAAACTGTCAAACACTTATAACATTGTCAGATCTCATGGGAACTCACTCGCTATCAAAAGAACACCATGTGGGCAACTGTCATCATGATCCAATCACCTCTCGCCCATTGCCTCCCTCAACACATGGAACTTATGGGAATTACAATTTAAGATGAGGATTTGGGTGGGGACAGAGTCAAACCATGTCAGAATCTACAACAAATTACTGTAGACTCGGTGGCTTACACAAGAAACATTTATTTCTCTGAGTTCTGGAGATTGGGAAGTCCAAGATCAATATGTCAGTAGCAATATTGTCTGGTGAAGACTCTCTGCCTGGTTTGTAAATGGACATCTTCTCGTATTCTCACATAAAGGAAAGTAGAGAGAACAGAACAAGCTTCTACCTGTCTCTTTTTGTGAATGAGGAAATAATCTCATCATAAAGGATCCACTTTTGTGACCCAGTTACCTCTGAGGGTCCCATCTCCAAACACCATCACATTGATCATTATGGTTTCAACAGATAACACTTTGAAAGAAAACAGACTACAGACTTTTTTGAGAGTAAACAACCTACAATACCACCATACTGAGAAGACATAGGACAAAATACTGCATGCAATCCCTAGAAACTTTTGGTGGCTATATGACCTGAGCAGGAAAAACAAGCCTCTCATGTCAATAATTACAAGAAATTGAATGATATCAGCAACCAAGTGAGTACTAAATAGAATGCTGAGGCTTAGGTAAAAATTTAGCCTGGTCAACACCCTAATTGCTGCTTTATCATAACATAAGCAGAGGACCTAGTTAAGTAGTGCCACTCTTGACTGACAGATAACAAACAAGTATTGTTTTAAGCCACTAAATCTGTGGTAATTTGTAACACATCAATACAAAACAAATACTGCTTGTTTTCAGTTTGGCGAATATTGTAAATAAACTACAATAAATATTTTTTATTTATTGTTTTTAGTGAACATATATAGCTATTTTGTTGGGTAAATATCTTTCAATGGAAATTCCAGATCACAGGGAATATTTACATTTAATAGTTACACTCCCATATTATTCTGAAGAGGTTGTACCGATTGACAGCACCTCAAACAAGGAAACAGACATTCAGTTTCTTCCCAAACTTGCCAAAGCTTGACATTTGTAGTCCTTTTAATTCTAGTCATTCTGGTACATTATGTATTGGTATTATTATTGTGGTCGTAATTTACCTTTCTAGTAAGAATATAAAATTATATAAGCAACCCAAAGCATACATCGATGACTTGGTTGATATTTATAAATTAGAAAATATAATCTACGCATGCTACAAAAATTATTTCCATGAACTTTCCTCTCATTTTAAGATGATAGTATTATGATAATAAAGAGAAAAGTAAAAATCTCTATTGATATAAACAGTTTATTTTCTTCTTCTTTTATTTTCTTTCTTTCTTATTTTTGTTGATAAAGCTGGGGTCTTGTTATATTATTTAGGCTTGTCTTGAACTCCAGCAGGTCAAGCAATCCTCCTGCTGCAGCCTCCCAAAATGCTAGGATTATAGGCATGAACCACCATACGCAACCCAATATAAAACATTTTAAAGAAAAAAAATGTAAAAGAATAAAAATGATGAGTAATAATCTAAAAAAATACTGAAGTAATAAAGTTTATAAAACAGCTCACAACAGCATCACAAAAGTTTTGCAATACACTAAAGAGCCTTTAGGACACTGCTTTAATCATGTACATCAGAATTAAGATGTAATAATGCATAAGTGACTAGAACAAAGCCTTATTAAAACATTATGCCAACTGGCATAATACTACATGCTGTGGTTGTGACTTACACAACATATATTCTTGCTTATTTTACTGTTACAGGCTTTGGAGGTTTCAAGATAAAGAGAAATTAAAAAATCCTTCTGCAATAAGCAAGGTTTCTCCTGAAAATGTATCTTAGCAACTGACCACACCCCACTTAAATAGAATGAGCGAGTGAGAGACAGAGAGATGACAACAAATGGAAAAATGGAAGTTTTCTGATACAAAATATAAAAAAATGGAAATATAAAGGTACCATAAATATTACATGATGAATCTTGGCAGTAATCAGGTAAATTATGTTACATTTTATCCATTAGTTCCATGACACTTATTTGCTTTTTTGCTGAATAATTTATATAAAGAGTTATATTTGTATATGCTCTAAACCTATTAATCCAACATAATTTTATTTAACATATTTAGGCCCAAAAATATGCATATGTACAAGAAAACATGTATACTCATTGCTTGCATCTATTTTTATTAATAATAAGACTAATTTGAAAAAATACAATGTCAAATAAAGAGGAATAATTTCCTTCATTGTAAAATAATTAGACCTCAGCATTTCATAAGTATCCTTATGCTTTGTAAAATGTCCCACTGCTATCACAATTATTTATTTCTAGTTTCTCTTTCAGAGTACTTCTGGAAATTAGATGCCCAGAGAGATATGCTACTAGTCACCAAGTAGAAACAAGACAAAAAAAAAATTGCAAGAACTGTTTATCATAATGATAGCTGGAGCTTACACTTATATAGGGTTAATATGTGCTAGGTGGTTTTTGTTTTGTTTTGTTTTGTTTTTTTTCCGAGACAGAGTTTCGCTCTTGTTACCCAGGCTGGAGTGCAATGGCACAATCTCGGCTCACCGCAACCTCTGCCTCCTGGGTTCAAGCAATTTTCCTGCCTCAGCCTCCCAAGTAGCTGGGACTACAGGCACGCGCCATGCCCAACTAATTTTTATATTTTTAGTAGAGATGGAGTTTCACCTTGTTGACTAGGATGGTCTCAATTTCTTGACCTCATGATCCACTCGCCTCATCTAGTAATTATTCTGTGACATTTTTAACAGTCTTCTAAACTGAATAGCCAGAGCTTACATTTGTCCTAATTCCTGATGTGTATTGAAAACAACCTGCAATAAAAAGGCAGAGAGTCTCAAACACGAGTAGTATATGAACTCCTAGTTCATATGAACCCGTATAGGATAAAAATAAGTAAAATGACAGAGAAATATCCCAAGATTAACAAGTACTTAATTGAAGAATTTGTATTCTTTCAAAATAATGTGACTGCTGAAAACAAACATTTTATGATTTCTTATGCTTATAGAATGTCAGGTTTTGTAAACAAAATTGATTAAATACAAACTGGGAAAGACTGTTGATATTAACGGTTCTGAGTTTTTAAGCCAACCTCCATTCAAACTCTTTACCATGCAACATTTTTGCTTCTCTTAATCAAAGAAACCTGTCCGTGTGACTTTTTCTGGCAGTGGGATATGGCAAAAGTGGCACGATGATAGTCCGGGATGTAGACCTCAAGATGACTCTAGCTGAACTTAATTGCTTTGGCCAAAAGACAGTTGATACATAAGTTCTGAGTTCCCAGCATCCAGTAGCCAACTCCCAAATGAAAGCTAAAATCAAATCCAGAGTTATCCTTAGCTAAAACACAGTTTTGTAGAATCAGAAGCTAAATAAATGTGTATCATTTTATGTCTCCGTATTTTGGGATGGGTAATTTCGTAGCATGATCATGGCACCATGTAATTAATTCAGAAATTGATGCCTATACTTGGTGTGTTGTCATATAAATAAAACATAAAATATGTGAGGTCGGGTACTGGATTAAGAGTGAGCGGAGGCTGAAAAAAATAATAAAGAAATTAGAGAGGATGGAAAACTGGCAAAGGAGCTTATGGATTGATAACTTATACTGGCCGTAACTGGGAAGATTCAAAGTTCATCTAATGAATATTACATGTGATGATCTGATATTGGAGCTAAGTCACCAATGTTAGGTTTAAGAGAAAGATTTAGACTAACATTCAGCTCCATATTTTTCTGTTTATGAATTTGAGTCCAACAACACAAATGCAAAGAACAATACTTCAAACAAATATGTGCAGGATACATAAATAATTTTAACAATACTTTAGTAGAAAAATTAGACCCCCATCTTTAGTGAAATGAGAGTGTAGAATGCCTAAATGGCAATTTTAAGGAGGCTTCTTCGAATAATCCTATAATGTTCTCATGTTGTATTTGGCAACAATTTACCATTTCAGTGTTGTTCATATCTTTATGAAATGGCTATCCATTGTATTTATTGCTAGATTCTGAAAGAATTATTATTTTTCATTATGCTTTTATTTCTGATCAATTGTGTAGTACTGATTGTTGTGAGTATGTAATTACAGAGATGGAAGCATTTTAGACTGATAATATTGAGCTTCTCTCTTTGGAACAGATCCTTCTGTGTCTGACAACTTTCAGTAGTGTGCCACCTGATGACTCATGAGTCATACCACTCCTGTCCACTCAATTTACAAAACCTTTCATACTGAAACCTTGTTATCATTGGATTGTCAATTTGCTGGAACACATTCATTTAACAAAAAAAATTAAAATGTTTCTATCACCATCATTGTACTTTGAAAGACTGAATAATTGGCAGTAATAATTATTCCCTCTCTATGCCCAATGTGTGGTTAGTCACTTTCAGTGAGTTTTAAGGCACAACCATGACCTTTGATTTTTAACTTGACCCTGTAGCTTTGCACAAAGGGATGTTAGCAGAGATGGCAATAAGCAGCATCTTAAAAGTTGCTTTTTGGATTGTACTTTCTCTCTTATGTTTCTGCATTGCATCCATCAGCAGCTGCTCCTTCACCTTTGAACCCAGAGTTAACACAGGTGGAACAAATTTGCTTTAGCCTATCCACAGACATGTAAGACTTATATGCTAAGTTTTGCCAGGTGCATTGGCTTACGCCTATAATCTCAGCACTTTGGGAAGCTGAAGTGGGCAGATCATGAGGTCAGGAGTTTGAGACCAGCCTGACCAACATGGTGAAAATCCTGTCTCTACTAAAAATTCAGAAATTAACCAGGCACAGTGCCACGCTCCTGTAATCTCAGTTACTCAGGAGGCTGAGGCAGGAGAATCGCTTGAACCTGGGAGGCAGAGGTTGCAGTGAGCCAAGATTGCACCATTGCATTCCAGCCTGGGTGACAGTGAAGCTGTCTCAAAAAAAAAAAATTATATGGTTAGTTTTGAATGCCATTGAGTTATTATGGCATTATTGTCTGTTACTAATTGCCTGTTAATATAGTAGTAAGCCAGACAACCCAGAAAATACTTATGCTAATTTTTGTTGCTTAAGTTTGAACTGAAAAATTATGAAAGTGTAGAGATCATTCTCCACCATAAATATGGAGATTCTTGATAGTGATGTGACAGTCAGGTAGGAGGGCGTCCCTGGCAGAACTGACACTGGCCTGCTCCCTGGGAATAAGCACTGGAGTGGAGCCACAGAAGTTTGCGTTGTTTGCAAAAGGGAGAGGCCTGGCCCCTCCTCTTCCTGTGTGGAACCTGGGAGGCGGGAAACACTCTAGCAGGGATTCTGGTGTTGAGGAGAGTCCCTGTTTCCCCTTTTTCTTCCTTTTCATTCAATAAAAGCTTGTCTTACTCATCGTTCAAATTGTCTGCAAGCCTGAATTTTCATAGCCATGGGACAAGAACCACGTCTTTAGCTGAACTAAAGAAAAGTCTTGCAACAGCAAGAGGGAGGTGTAGCTCTTTATAGATGTCATTGTAAGGATTCCTGGCTTAAGTTCATCCAAGCATATTTTTGTCTTTTTCAACCTGAAAAGCTTAACAAACTTAATGTTAGTGTTGGGGAAACAGTCTTGTCCCAGATTGATGGGGAGATGATCCCAGTGAACTAGTGTGGCTGTTTCTTTTTGTTTGTCTGTTTGTTTTTTAACCATAGAACAATTTGAAGAAAAGACAAATATGATTACAAAGCATACTAGGGGCATGAGGCCAGTACACTGATATAAAATACACTTACACATTTTTACATGTTTTTTGTTAGGTTCCCCAGAAAGCTTTCAGAGTCTACTCCCCTTGCCCTTAGATTATCTTTATCAAAAAAAATCAAGCTTTAAAATATATATTTATGTATTCTCCAGAAGTTTATTGAATGACCTCTGGTACCTTTTGAAACTTACCCTTCTATTATACTGCATATGTTTAACCTCTTAAACCTCTATCTCCTCTTCACCTACAGCAGAAGAGATATATTTTACTTTTGGAACTTAATAGTGCTCAGAAAATGTGGGATGACTTAAGTTAAACAAAGTTGAATAATTGAATTGAAAATTTTGGAACAGTTGCTATACCAGTTGGGCTAGCAGTTGACTGATATCGAATAGAAATGAAAAGGAGAATTGAAAAGTATTTTCTCATATTATCATAGAGACAAAAAAACTCAGTAAAATTTTTGAAAGTTGTAATACCTAAGTTTAAAAACAGACACAAATAACAGGAAGGTGGCACAGACATTAGTCTGGCAATAATAATTATGATTATTGAAGGAGTTGAGAGATTGACTGCAGGGCATGAAGTTGGAATTTATAATAGACGTTGAGATATAATGTAACTATTGGCTGGCGGTGGTGGCTCACACCTGTAATCCTGGGACTTTGGGATGCTGAGGCGGGCAGATCACCTGAGGTCTGGTATTAGAGAACAGCCTGGCCAACAAGGTGAAACCCCGTCCCTACTAAAAATTAGCCAGGAGGTGGTACATCCCTGTAATCCCAGCTCCTTGGAAGCTGAAACAGGAGAATCTCTTGAACTCAGGAGATGTAGCTTGCACTGAGCCGAGATTAAGTCACTGCATTCCAACCTGGGCTACAAGAGCAAAACTTCTTCTCAAAAAACAAAGCAAATAGATATAATATAACTATGAACATTATTCAAGATTTCTGCAGTAAATCTATGACATATTTAACCCAACTTAAGAAGAATAATAAGAGGACTGGGTACAAATGTTTGGAAATGATTGCAAAGAAACCAATAACTAATAGTGCTACCTGTAGCAGCCAGTCACAGTGCAGGGAGTGGTGCTTACTATGTCCAGGTATGAAGGAACAGAGCAAAGTAGGATTTGTAGGGACCCAAACCTAGATAGGGCAGTTGCATGAGGAATAAGCTGTGGCCTCCAAGGAGCATGTTCAATCCTTAGCAAAGCTGCACTGTCCTCCCCTCCATGATCTCCTGCAGGTAACTTCTATCTGCTAAGCAGAGCAGAAGCTAAATTGAAATGAGGCCCATTGCCACACTGCATAATGAACCAGGATTAAAATAGTGAGAGGGGTTCAGAAAAGGCAAAGACAAAATGTCTAGCACAGTCTCTTGAAACAAAATGCGCTTTAGATAAAAGATACCAGGAAACACCCAGGAGGGAGTGGGAAATTAATATTGGTCTTTCCTCAACCAAATAGCAGTTAATAAAGTCTGTGAGTTTCTCTTAAGTGAGTTTGTGCTTAAAAATAAACAAACAAAACCCCGAATTTTTGGACTAGCATTTACTGCTCTCATGCTATGCCACCCAGCCTGTTTGTGGAACCAATGGTACTGGCCATAAGATCCTGACCATAGTTGGAAACTTGACAGACTAGTTTAGAAACTTTCTGTGGCCATTTACTGGTTACCTCTGAAATCCGAAAATCTTGCTGTAAGCCACTAATTTGAACTCTGACTTACTGCAAAGACTTTCCATTGCCTCAGAAAAGAATTTGGCATGTAAAAAAAAAAAAAATCTGATAGAGACAATAGGGAAAAATAATACCTTTAAATTTATAATTAGTTTTAGACTAAGTTCAAACTTGCATTATTATCACATCCTTAATTTAGACAGAGTGAATATCCTGCCAGTAAATACAGTATTTTAACTGAGAGTCTGAGATTCTCCAGTTTGAGAAAAGTAAGACTGAGGTCATTCAGAGTCTTATGAGGACAGAGAAAAATTCCGTTCTGTTCCAAGTTTATTAGCACTTTAACTGAAAATAGACATTCTTTCTTTCTAACTATATCATTTGTTGCTTTAGAGATGTGACTATATCTAGCAATTGGACTTCTACTAATTAAGTTTTTTTTATTTTTGTTAAGCCAGTAAAACTCTCGAGGTATTAAAGAGCAGTGTGGTAGCATGGTTAGTGGTAAAGAATATGGAGCTGGATGGATCAGGGTATAAATCCCTCTTTCCCACTTACCATTTGGTTAACCTACAAGAGTTTACTTAAACTGTCTTATCCCTGCTCTTCATCTGTAAAAATGAAGGAAATAATAGTGATCTCTCCAAAACAGATTAATAAAACATGCAAAATGCTTAATATGGTGTCTAACTAATGGATTTTACTCAATAAATATGAAATGAGTGGCTAAAACTATGATATTGAATACCTCTGATATTTTCCTAACTTTCATTTTGTAAAACAAATACTTTCCCACTGAGAAATATTGATGTGACCATATGTATAAGTATATTGTGCCTTTTATTTTGTTACCTACACATCACATATCAAAATATCGTGACTCACGCCTGTAATCCCAGCACTTTGGGAGGCCGAGGCGGGTGGATCACGAGGTCAAGAGATCGAGACCACCCTGGTCAACATAGTGAAACCCTGTCTCTACTAAAACTACACAAAATTAGCTGGGCATGGTGGTGGGTGCCTGTAATGCCAGCTACTCAGGAGGCTGAGGCAGAAGAATTGCCTGAACCCAGGAGGCGGAGGTTGTGGTGAGCCGAGATCACGCCACTGCACTCTAGCCTGGGTAACAAGAGCGAAACTCCGTCTTAAAAAAAAAAAAAAAAAAAAATCGTGACTAACCACGTTTTGTTGCTAGTTCCTGACCCCTTAGTAATTAGTTACTCTTTTAAAAAAGCTGTATTATGGTATATTTTACATACCATAATATTCACCTATTTTAAGTGTATGTAGTCTGATAACTTAAGATTTTACAATCTTGCAACCATGGTCATTTCGTGTTATAACATCTCTAGCATTCTAGAAAGTGTCTTCGTGCTCCTTTGCAGTCAGTCCTTTTCCCACTGCAACCCCTTGAAAGAACTATCTGCTCTTTATAATTTTTTTTTATTTTCTATGAAGTTTATGTAAAAGGACTAACCTTATAATCACCTAATGATTTTGGCAATGGTTATTATACACTTCAAGCCCATGAGATTTTTAAACAGTATTGATCAATACTGTGGGCCCACTGGAAAAAAAAAAATGTAATTGTAGCCAGTATTAAGTTTTTAAAAAAATGTTTCACAATACCTGCTCATATTTTCTTCATGCATACAAATTTCCATAGTGATGTAAACATATGAGGAGAGTTAACTTCAGACCTTTACAATTTTCTAACTTTGCAGTCTACCTGTTAAATTTGGTTGATATGCTTTTCCTCATGAACTGAAATACAATCTTGAGCTAATACAGCTTCTGATTTTCTCTGTTCATTCTGAGCCAAGATCACCACTTTTAGTTGGCCATGCTCACATCTCCCTACCACTGACCCCAGTCTATAATCAGCTGTAATTTTGGCTGACCGTGCCAAGGAATTACATGAGAGGAAGGCAAATTCTCGATATTTTTCCTCAAGCTGTAGCCTTTTTTTTTCCCCCTTAAACAGTAAATGCTTTCAATTTATCTGACTTTGATCCAATTCAAGGACACTAAATTGATTGATTTTTGGCAATCATATGCAATTTTATAATTGTTTTATTCAAAAGGGAATTGCTTTACTTATTCTTGCTACCATTTTTAGAATTCCAGTCTGTTGGAGGTGGTGTTTCTTTAGGTGGTTCTTATAGATTGTGGAAAAGTCATTACAATATTAGTTCTTTGAGAACTAGTATCTTCCCAATTTTTCTCTGACCCAGGAATGTTTGACCATTTGCACTTATGAAAGATTGTACTTAAATGATATGAAACAATGGGATGTGCTTTTGTGTGCTCTTTTCCATGTAAAAATGTAAGACTATTTGAAGGTTTCCTATGTCTATTACCATATACAATTTTCAAGTCTTGTTCATTTAAAAATATGTCTACTAACAGGCATTTTGCCACTTTTCATGGCTGTCTGTTTTATACTATTTTCACCTGCTTTGGGGGAATTAATATAGGTAAACAAAATGAAGCTATCAAATGATGCTACAATGACATCATCAGTAGAAATCAATTACATTTTATTTTTCCACCATAGTTAATTACAGAAATAAGAATTTTACAGATATTTTTCTTCATTGCTTTTTATATCAAACTCTTGTCACCTGTGATAAACTGAATATATCTGATTGCTCTTTAATCAATTTTAATTTATAAGAAAAAAATTTGGATTCAGAAAATGGAGGGAGAAATAGAGGAACATACCTGAAGGGAGAAAAATGAAGAAGACTTCATGTATGTATGTGTTTTAGTTAATGCTATGGCAGTCCAAAGCCCTTTATGAAGACATATGGATGAAAAGGCAAGAGAAGACATAAAAAGGAGGTTGAAGGTTTTAAAGGAATATGGAGCTTATTTTGCAGGTTATTGAAGACTGCTGGTGACAACAACCTTAATGTTGCTCACACACTTACTCTTTTTAACGTTTTACTTTCTTTTTTTTTTTTTTTTTAAGGCAGGGTTTTACCATGTTGGTCAGGCTGGTCTTGAACTCCCGACCTCAGGTGATCCACCCACCTTGCCCTCCAAAGTGCTTGGATTACAGGCGTGCTCACATACTTATTCTATATTGAAAGTGTTTATTATGTCTTGAAAACCAAAACACATGAAGTGTGATATGTACTCCTTGTACAAGCTTTCCCTCCTGCCCTTGATTTGACTTGTTTTTTCATGGATATATATGAGATAATATGTCTTTATTATGGAAACCTCTTTATTATAAAAAGTTTCAAAAACATATGAAAGTAGAATATAACAAAACTTAATAAATCCATTACAGAACTTTAACTGGTTTGACTCAGGACCAATCTCATTTTATCTAAACTCCCATCTACTTGTTCTTTCTACTCTTGGATTTCTTTGAGACACAGCCAAGGGAGAAAAAAATGTTATGTTTTATTCATTATTACTTAAGTATGTATGTTTTAATATGACTCATATATAGTTATAATGTTAATTATTAAGTTTAATATTTTACAACATTATCTTAGTATTATCTGATATCCAGCAGTTGTTGTATTTATGTGGACACTTTATCAAGTCATTTAAAAATAAGTCACAAAGCCATCCCTACATGACTTAGGGGAGCCAAAAACACAATGCAGAAGCTTTATGATAAGGTATTACTATATTATTGATGGAAATTCAATTGCCTATAGAAGTTTCTACTATCACCTCTTTAATTTACATTCTTGATTCCTATGTTCTCCATTTAAAAGAAAAATCAAACATCAAAAAGTTTTAAGGAATTATTTTTCTGTATCATCCAAGCTCCACCAGACTCTATGAATGTAGACATTACATGGTGTGTTTACTACATTATTTTATCTTTACATTGAGCAATAATTTTTATGCTTATCATGCACTATGAGTTGAATGCATTCTTTGGCTTCCTGTGTTTTGCCAAATACTCCATTTGACCAGTGAGCCAAAGTGCACTGTAACGGATGAACTGCAAATGTGTTCAATAAATTTCTGAAAATCTGAGTCAGCATGAAGAGTCTACTGGAGTGCAAGAATTAACATGACATAATGCTGAGTACAGTCTCTTACAAGTTAAAGATATGGATAGCAAAGGTTAATCCATGGAACTTTATTAGACAAACCCATTTTAGCTTTAATAAATATGTAACACAAAGATTATTTACTTGAAATAACACAAAATTTAAGTTTTTTGAAATTATAATTTACTGCAGTCTTTCTGCACAGAACTCTGTTGTAATGGGGAAAGCTTGTATATATGTGAGTAAATATTCATGTCAGTGTATTTGTGCATCTACGTGTGGGTGCACACAGGAAGACATCAAGTACTTTTCTTTTATATAATTTTAGCAAAAACCTTTAAAAGAGAATACAAGTTATCTTGTCTTTAAATAATACGTTCTGTGCATATTATGCATAATCTAGGCTTACTAATTGCTTTTTCAAATTCTCCCGTTCTGATTTTACTTCCCATGTTCAATATGTATTTTCCTCTTGTGCTTCTAAAATATTCTTCTGCTGGCTACCTACTAGTTTCTTTGATGGTTTTTGATTTCATCAACTTATTTTATTCTATAAAGGTTAACATTCCAAAGTCACTTTACAGTATTTGTAAAAAAGAGATTTAAGGTTATGATTAAAGGTGGAAAATTCAAATTCTTAAAAATAGTTTTGAATGAAATAAACTCAGCGTTTAACACAACATTCATAAAAGTCTTGATCCTATCATTTGAATTTTTAAAAAGCCATGTTTATTAAAATGAGTTTGCTCTACATCCAATGAAAGAAGATTCGGCTAGGATTTATGATAAAGTTACTGTATTTGGAAATCTATTTCTTGCTTTTACAATAATCAGAAGTCACTTTTTAAATGTCATATTACACACAAAAACATACACACACACACAAACATATATGTACTTGTTAGCTGCGGAGGGCTAACACTGTGCTTACATGAGATTCTTAAAGAAAAAAAAACTAGCTCTTGCTTTAAATTAAATCCTTTTAGGCAATTAGATTTTTAGCCAGCAGCATTTAAGAGCTGGTTTGTAATTCTAAAATTAATGTTAAAATAGATGATATATACTTCAGGAACTACATTATCTTGTTGGCTCAGAGAATATACTTTTAAAACCTGCCAACAACAAGAATATGTGTCCTGTAAATAGTGGGGAAAATGCAGATAGTTTCGTACTTTATGTCTTATGTTTTCTTTCCATTTTATTACTATTTAGTTGCTGGGTATAATTGATTTCAAAAAAGTTTCTGAAATGTCAAATGTATTATATCATGAAAATAATAAGGGCACATCTAAAATTCTCATTCTGATTTTCAAAAGTTATGCATAACATATACATATAATGGGCATATGGAATACTATTCCACATAATAAAATTTAAAACTGCAACAAACCTAACTTTCTAAAATTCAGTTCATTTTTAAAACTATAATAACAGGCTGGGTGTGCTGGCTCACTCCTGTAATTGTAGCACTTTGGGCGGCCAAGATAGGTGAATCACAAGGTCAGGAGTTCGAGACCAGCCTGGCCAATATGGTGAAACATCGTCTCTACTAAAAATATAAAACTTAGCCACGCATGATGGCACGTGCCTGTTGTCCCAGCTACTCAGGAGGCTGAGGCAGAAAAATCACTTGAACCTGGGAGGTGGAGGTTGCAGTGAGCCGAGCTCCTGCCACTGCACTCCAGCCTGGGTGACAGAGTGAGACTCTGTCTCAAATATATGTATGTATGTATATATATGTATATATATATGTAATACAAAAAATGGACATCTCTACGTAATCTTATAATTAGGGTGATCTTGTAATATAGCATCCAAACAGAACTCTTAAGAGGAAAAGAGGGCATTATTAATCATTACTCTGAAAAAAGAGGTTTATTATGCCCATAATTATGACTTTTCCCCACAAGCTTCTTGTGATTTTATGAACAGTTATTAATTCTTTCATTCAGTAGCTTAGTGCTGTAAGTGTATATAACATTGCTAGAGTGGTCTCAATGCACTGATGGGCCAAACTTAGTGTAAGAGAATACTCACAAGCAGGCACAATGAGAACAAATATTCATAAGGGCTTGCTACTTATTGCCTCTTGATGCCTAAATTATTTTCTTCAAGTAATGAAATTTTTTATTTCTCTAGATGCCTAAGAATACCAACAGGTGGTCTAATTAGGTGAATAGAATGGGGATAATTGGACATATGAGTTTTCTCTATTCGTAAGGTGGGAAGTGGCATCTACCTTTTAAGAATTAAGGTCTTCTACTTCCAGTCATGCAATAATATTCATTGGCTCCTTTAAAATAATGAAGCAGATTGTCTTCTATCTAATGCTTGATCATTTAGAATGAGACTGTCCCAGAAGCTTCACTACCCCTGAAAGTCAATAAGAAATTCTAATTCTAAGAAATCATGATTAATATTAATGAGATAAATTTGTAAGTTAAACAACTTCATATTACTAATCTCTGTTGCCTTCTTATGGCCATGTTTGGATAAATAATTCCTATGTGCAAGGACAATCTTCATCTTGAGCATTTTGTATTCCAATCACATAAATACTACATATAGTATTTGGTCATATGTTTAAGTCTATAATCCATGTTGAGTTAATTTTTGTATAAGATGTAAGGAAGGCATCCAGTTTCAGCTTTCTGCATATGGCTATTCTGTTTTCCCAACACCACTTATTAAATAGGGAATCCTTTCCCCATTGCTTGTTTTTGTCAGGTTTGTCAAAGATCAGATGGTTGTAGATATGTGATGTTACTTCTGAGGCCTCTGTTCTGTTCCATTGGTCTATATTTCTGTTTTGTACCAGTACTATGCTGTTTTTGTTACTGTAGCCTTGTAGTATAGTTTGAAGTCAGTTATGCATTTCAAGAATACATTAAGGATTAGGCATTATAAACATTTTTCACATTTTTCATGGGAACTTTAGTATAAGTATATAAATGTGTGTGTGTATTTGAGGTTCTCTGAAAAAGAACTGGTTGTTTGAAGGAGAAAGAGAGCAATGCTATGTTGTAGTGCTACAGTAAGCACTTACCACTCTGAGATGGGCTTTTGCACTCTTCTGAGTTCAGCTAAAATTAAATTTTGTGTTACTGAGAAGGAAAGGTGTAGTAAATAAATGTCTTTCCACAGGAAGTGGCGTAAGAGCAAGAACACAAAGCTTGATGTTGGAAGATCATGGATTCAAATCTAGCTCAGCAACTACACGTTCTTTCATGCTAGACAACTTGTCTACACTCTAAGAATTCATTCACCTCCTAATATGGTTCTGATCTGTGTTCCTACCAAATCTCACTGTTGGAGGTGAGGCCAGTGAGAGGTAATTTTATCATGGAACAGGGTTCTCATGAATGGGTTAGCACCATCCCCTTGGTGCTGTTCTCCTGATAGTGGGAGTTACTTATGAGATCTGGTTGTTTAAACTGTGTAGCATCTCTACCTTCTCTTTCTCCCTCCTGCTCCTGCGATGTAAGATGTGCCTGCTTCTCCCCCTTCACCTTCCACCGTAATTGTAAGTTTCCTGAGGCCTTCCCAGAAGCAAATGCTGCCATGCTTCTTGTACAGCCTGTGAAACTGTAAATCAAATAACCCTCTTTTCTTCATAAACTACCCAATCTCAGGTCTTTCTTTATAACAATGCAAGAATGAATTAATACACCATTCTGAAATGAAGACATGCTGGGGTTCTTCACTTACCTGTGCATTTTAAGGCCCATATTCCTCCACTCTAATGTGTTCCTCTGGACACTGATATTTATAGAATCAATCAATCAATAAACTTTGTCTTCTGACTTTCGGTTGAGGTCAGCAAATAGGAGGCACCAGCAAGACAGTAATTGTTTTTCTCTGTGCCAAGCTAAAGATTATCACTGCTATCTTCTTAGAATCCACCCTCTTGCAGTTCTAGGTTTTGCTGGCTGCTAGTAATTTTCAGGGCTATTAGTGTAAATAACCTGGATTCCTTTGCTAACTCATGTGGGTATACTTAAATCTAATCTAGCCCTACTTATATAATCGATCCTTTTATTAAATAATTGTTAATTTTCTTTTTTGAGAACGTTATTATCTGTTGGACCCAAACTCATATAAACAATAAATACAATACTAGCAATATATGGTTGTTGAATGGATTTATTGTTATATGTGTGAACAAGAGTAAGGCATGTTCAAATAATGTCAAATAAACATTAGTTGAAGTAATCTAGGTCACATGCCTGAGTCTCAATTTAAAATGCCTGCCAGGCTGTTGAAGCAGTAACAGGAAAGCTCTCCTGATCCAAAAGAATTAGTCTGTCTTTAGCATTTTTGGCTCTTCCTTCTGACAGGCTCCACAATTTTCTCAAGACACACAACTATTCCAGACAACTGTTATTAAGACATATGAAGGGCATTTGGTCCACTTCTGTATTTCTGAATGAGTCTGCTTTCCAACACTCATGTTTTAAAGTAGTTCTGTCTAAAATTTGGCAAGCATGTGAATTTCCTAAGATGTCTGTCAGGAAAATGACAATTGTAATATCGTTAGAAAAAGCGGGATCCACATTGCTTAAGAGATGACAATGCCTCAGTTACTGGTTAACACAGGTGACAGGAATCTGAAAACAGCTATGAATTCTCGACATTTCCCTACAGGGCAAAGGGAGCTCATATAGCACACTACAAAAGTGGCAGTCAGTTCAAAGAAAAGATGCTTACAGGTGTTTCATTCTTCTTAGACACTTGATTAGAAGAAAGTGGCAAGTATCATATGCTTAGATTTAAACATTGGAATAAGAAACAACACCTCCCTCAGTCAATCTGCCTATTCTGTGCTACAAAAAGTGGAATCATCATCAGAGTATCATTCTAGAAACATGGGTTTCAGCCATGTCTCAATTCAAACTCCTTGACATATCAGCTAACTACTGTAAGATTCCCCTTAGTAAAGCACAAAATGAGGGTAAATAATTACAGTCATATCCATATCACACATGAAAAGGATGGAAGAATTAAATGAGATACATATCTTTTTCAATTCTGATGTGTCAACTGTAGACAAATTGCTTAACTTTACTAGGGCTTGGTTTCTTTATCTATAAAATGAGAGAAGTTTATGGGTGGTGTGTTCCGAGAAAGGTCATTAGAACTTATAGGGTTCCTAAAAGGTTGCAACAAACCTAACTTAACTGTAAAAAAAGGTTTTCATCTTCTGAAATTATTTCATCTCAATGTAGAAGCTTATGAAATTAAAATTAGTGAAATAAAAATTTATATTCAGTTAAGCTAAACAATTCCGAAGTAACCAATGACAAAACAGCATAATAGAGAAAATATAAACTATAATACATAATACCTACAATAATACATAATTATATATATTAGTATTATTTTATGTATTATAGTATAATTATATAGAATTATAAACATAGATACGTGTGTGTGTGTGGGTGGGTGTATTTAAACCATCAGCCTATACCATAATTAATAGGGAAGCATGAGATTTGTTTTGCCTGAAGTTAGGAATAAGGCCAGAATTGTTTTAATATTGTTCTAGATAACTTAACCTATATAATAAATATGAAGTATACATATGGGTGTTTATTTGAGAAGTCACAAATACCACTATTTAACTTTTTTTTCTAAATATCAAATGGAAAAATAGAAAAGAGCAAGAAAATAATAAAAATGTATTTTAAAATGTCATAGTTTCACATACACATACACTAACATACATATAATATATATAATGTTATATATTATAAATATGTTTTATATATGTATATAAAATATTTGTTTTATACCAGAAGTCACCAGTACAAGCCGATTAACAAAAATTCTTACAGCCTACAGAGAGTTCTTAATGTTACAGCAGATCAATTTAACATCAAGGTAAAAAAAATTCAGTCATAAATGACTAGGAACAAAGTACATGGTAACAATTTTTCAATTTTGGATTGAGAAGGCATTTCTGAGGGTTGATGAAACAGGAAGAAACCATAAATAGAAAAAGTAATAGATTTGATTATATGTACTTTTCAAATACCAGAAACAAGTAAGCTATAAAAATGTGACTATAATTCATATTTCTTGGCAACACATGGCCAAAAATACAATACCTAAAGTCTTTTCTACTCACTCATTAACAATATTTTAAAAATAAAATCACCCTTAATTGCAACCTCAGGAACATACACATACAAGCAAATTTAAATAGCTAATAAATATAGATATAAAAGGGAGGCTCAGGAATAACTCATTTGAAAAAAAATACAGCCAAGAAGAGACATGTTTTATTAGCAAACTAGAAAAAAAAATTTAAAAAAGATAAAACAAATTATAATTGTATGCTATTAAAATATGAAATAATAAAATATGTAATATTAAAATATTTTAGAATTTCTAGATTAAAAAGTAAAACAAAAATTGAAATGATTTTTTAAAAATTCTATAAAAGTTATTTAGGACATTAAGTAGAATGTATATGTTAATGTAGGAGAAAAATTAACCTCTTAAAAATGTTTAATTTTAAAGTACAGAAACTTAGTTTCCTTCCGCATTTATGTAATATATATTTTACTATTTACTTTGGGTAGTCTGGTCCACACCTGTTTGATTTAGTGACCTTTGATTAACATTTGTATGCCAAACAGAACCAGTATGGAAAGGGTGTACCTAGCATTCCAGGTGATGGAGCTAAATGGTGAGAAGCTAGACATGTTAAACATGAAAGGGACATTCAGATTTTGAATGTAGCAAGATCACTCTCACTGTTGTGTATAAATCATTTATAATAACTGAAATACAAAAGAATTCAGAATATTGCCATGTTCTTTCTAATTGCAAAATGTTCAGTCTTTTAAAAAATAAGTAAATTCGGGCCGGGTGCGGTGGCTCACACTTGAGGCCTAAGCGGGTGGATCACGAGGTCAAGAGATCGAGACCTGGTCAACATGGTGAAACCCCGTCTTTACTAAAAATACAAAAAATTAGCTGGGCATGGTGGCGCGTGCCTGTAATCCCAGCTACTCGGGAGGCTGAGGCAGGAGAATTGCCTGAACCCAGGAGGCAGAGGTTGCGGTGAGCCGAGATCGCGCCATTGCACTCCAGCCTGGGTAACAAAAGCAAAACTCCGTCTCAAAAAAAAAAAAAAAAAAAAAAGTAAATTCATGTGTAACTAAGAAAAATCCAACTAGAGTCATACCTATGGCCAAGTTGATTTACCATTTTCATACTTTTCTCAAAAATGTTTAAATCAGTAGGCCATTTTAGAGTTTATGCACTTTAGAGAGTTCTTCCAACTTACTCTATATTTATTTAAATTATAATAATTTCAGGTTGTCTTAAACACAAAGTTTCTAGTTAATATGTATTAAAAATGAAAAAATAAGCTCTTATTCACGCTGTTTTAGGTTTTCAGAAAACCTTACCTCCAGTGATTCTCTCAATAAATCCATAAAGTACTTCATTGGATTCATTTTATAGATAGACTAATTTGCACAAGATTAAAGAGCTAGGAAGTTGTGATCCATAATTCAAATCCACATATTCTTGTTCCAAAACCCCTATTCAAACCAGTACTACATATTGCTATTAAAATATATTTGAGCTGTAAATAATAATGACAGTAATCACATATAAACACATACACACATATAGCTTACTCTTTTGAATACATCTGCCTCTTTTTTTTTTCTTAGATATTTGTAACTTTCTGTTTCCACTTGATAATTTTCTATGAGAATGTTCTCAAAGACCCACAGATAGGCACATATCCATCTCACTTTAACTAGGACTATTTTTATGTTGGTATGAAAAATATGATAACAGGACACACAAAACAATCAATATAATGATTATGTAAGATATAAATGTAAAACATGAAACAAATGCTTTTGAACTTGCTATCCAACAGGAATTATAATACTGAAAGTTCTCTTATCTGTCCAGCTGTCTCTTACCATAATAAAAATAACCATTTATCAAAAACTTTTATCCATTAATTACTTCTTTTATTTCATTTAAAAAATAAATTTATTATATACTTAGGTATTCCTAATATATATATATATATATAACCTATTTTTGCTACATAAGTTAGAGCTTTATGAAAATGTTGTATAATTCTCTTGTTATCATTCCATCCCTGAGAGTCATTCATGTTATTTCTTGATTATTTTATTTTTGTTTCTAAATAATATTCCTTTAAGCCAGATATCAGCAAACTTTTTCTGTTAATGGAGAGATAGTTAACATGTTTGACTCTGTGGTGCATATAATCTGTGGTAATTAACGAACTCTGCTGTCATACACGAAAGTCATCCATAGGTGATACAGAAAAGTAAGGATATGATTGTGTTCCAATAAAATTTTTTTACTAAATGAGAAGATGCCCAACTTTGCTTCATGGGCCATAGTATGCCAATTTCCACATGACATCAAATAGCCAAATTTAGTTATGTGTCCTTGGGTTTATAGAAACTTTTGTTGTGTCTAGTTTTTGATATTATGTATAATTGTTGCTATGAATAAATTTAAGTGTAAGTTTTCTGACATACACTTGGAAGTGAAATGTATGCTTGGAAGTAGGCTTGGGAGTGAAATGTCTAACTTTTAGTGTTCATATTTTAAAAGATAAAGCCAATTGTTTTGCAAAACTATTTTTAGCAATTTTCCATCTCACTAAAATGTACAAAGCCCTGCCAATTCATATTTTTGCCACAATTTGATATAGTCAGGTATCTTATTTTTGTCTACATAGTAAATGTTAAATTATATCATATTGTGGTACAAATATGCATTTCCACTATATTAACAAAAGTGTGTGGGTTTTGCTTCATAAAAACATTTAATTTATGTAAAGATAAAAATTAAAGTTTCATTTCTTCAAAATGCCTATAAATATTTTTTGTCCACGTATATACTAAGTTTTTATATTTTGCCTATTGAGTCTTGTATATTTTGAAAAGGAATTGCTTTTTCAAATACTTTTTTCCAGTTAGTGACTTGTCTTTTCATTTTCTAGACAATTTACTCAATAAACTGTTTTTTGAATTTTCGTTTATTCAAGCAATCAGTCTTCTCCGGGGGATAATGTATTTTGTGTCTCCTGGGAAAACAAACACTTGTGAGTATTTCATATTGGCCTTAAATATACTTTAACATTTAAATTCTTCATCCTTCTGGAATTGATATTTTGTGTATTCATTAGTGAAGATGCAATTTCAAAATGACTTCTCAGATGGGAAGTTATCCAACACCATTTCTTGCATAGACCACTTTTTCCACAGTGAATTGATGCTACTTTGGCCACAAAGAATATGGCCATATGTGGCCACAATATGTGGGCTTTTTGTCAGCTATCTTCGTGTCCCATTGGGTTAATGTAGTTTATCTCTGGATTAATGTCACACTGACTATTTACTATAGTTTTATAAATGTCTTCATAAATTGCAGGAAATTTCTTCTTTTAAAGGTGACTTTACCATTCTTAGTTCCTTTATCTACATATGAAATATAAAATTATATTGTCAATTTTCTTCAAAATCCTGCTGGCATGTTGATTTCAACTCATAATCTCTGAGCTAATTTTTAGAGAAATAAATGCCTTTATAATAATGATTATGATAATATCTTACAGTAATTTTTAAAAATTTCTTTGTAAGTGTCTTGTACATGAATAAGACTTATTACTAGATTATTCCTAGATAACTTAAACTTATTTACTGTGTTGGTATATTATTACTTTAAATATATATTTTTACCTTATTTTTGGAGTAGAGAAATGCAAATTCTCTTAATTCTAATAATCAAATGAGGTTTACAGTTTTTATTGTAAAAGTTGTAGCTTCTTAAATAGCAATACTTTTAGTCCATCTTTTTTATCCTTACACGATATCTTTTGTGTGTGTTATTGTGCTGACTGGAATATCCATGATAATGTTAAATAGAATAGGCTATATTAAGTTTCTTGTCCTGTTCTTGTTCATAGAGATAAGCTTAATGATTACCAGTAGAAATAAAGTTGACTGTGTTTTGAATAGGTATCCTTTATCAGGTTATTTTCTTATTCCTATTACTTAAGATTTTATTTTAAATTTATAATTGACAGCAGAGTTTCACAAAAGGATTTAATTCCATTCACTGAAATAAAATATATTAATATCTTAGTATAGAATGACTTTAGACTATGTAACCATAGTCTAGACTTTAGAGTTTAGGCTATGTAACCATGTTTGCACTTCTGGTATAAACCTTATTTAGTCACAACATATTGTCTTTATTTTAAATTCACAGATGGGTTTGATTTGCTCAAATGTTCTCCAAGATTTTATTCTATATTTATAAACAGTATTGCCCTGTAATTTTTCTAGTGATGTCTGGTATTGATACCAAGATTCATCTAGTCTCACAGAATGAGTTGAGATACGTATTCCCATTTTTCCGCTCTAGAAGAAGGTTTCTATTATATAGGTAACCTGTTAGTTGAAGAGGAGAAGACAGCTACAGCACTATCTGGATCTCGCATTTGCATTTGGGCAGTTGGTGAATATTTTTCAACATGGATTTAATTTCTTGAAAAGATTTAAATAAGTGATTTCTGTATTTTGAGAGTAATATGTGTGTTTGTCTAGTTATTTGTCCCTTCCAACTAAGTTTTCAATGTTGGCATTAAGTAGTTATATATATAACTTTCATATTTTTACAGTCCAGTGAATCTTTACCAATGTACTCAGATTTATTAATATAATAATTTATTCATGTTATTTCTCTATTTTCTTTACACCATTGACCACAAATATTATTTTAAAAATAAATTATTTTATGTGATACAGCTTTCCATTACAACGTTTTGCTTTCTGTTTCACATATTTTTTTACTTTTATTGTATTTTCTCCTCTACTTACTTCTAGATAGTCTTTTATTATTTTTCTAGCATCTTAAATGTTATTTTTTATATAAGATCTGATGTATTTCTTTGTCTTATAAACTATTATTCTATTGATTCAACTTGATTTTAGAGACAATTTAAAACCATTTGGGCTTATGAATTTCCTTTTTTTTTTTTTTTTAATAGAAGTAGGGTTTCACTCTGTTAGCCAGGGTGGTCTTGATCTCCTGAACTTGTCACCCAGCCACCTCAGCCTCCCAAAGTGCTGGGATTACAAGGGTGAGCCACCTCACTTGGCCGGTCTTATGGATTTTCTTTTTATTTTCTCTATCTTCTTTCCTTCCTTTCCTTTGTTGTGTGTGTGTGTGTGTGTGTGCGCGTGTGTGTGAGATGGGTGGTGGGGGAGGGGTTGAGATGGGGGTCTCACTTTGTCATCCAGACTGGACTGCAGTGGCACAATCATGGTTCGCTGCAGCCTCAACCTCCAAGGCTCAAGAGAATCTTTCATCTCAGCCTCTCAAGTGGCTGGGACCAAACGTGTGCACCACCACATCCAGTTATTTTATTTTTATTTTTTATAGAGATGGGATCTCTCTGTGTTGCCCAGGCTACTCTTAAACTCCTTGACTCAATCCTCTAGCCCTGGCTCCCTGTCACAATTGCTTTTAATTCATAATTTGCCTATTCTTAATTTTATGAATGACTTTGTGTACCTGAGTTCAGGAGCTTTTATTTATTTATTTTTTACCCTATTTGGACTATAATTTCAACAATTTGATATAATTTTACAAAATCTTGTTTTAAAATACAAATTACTTTCTATTCTTTTCAACTTTGTGTGCCAAATTTTGGTAAGGGTGATTTGTTTTAATTCAATAAGTTGACAGATATATCAAGCAGTACAGAATGTTGTAGTCACATCCTTATAGCTGAATGGCCACTCTTGATTACATATTTACCCACTTACAAATCCATATTATTATTATTCAGACTGTATTTCTCTAAATTCTTAGAGTAACTTAATCAAATATATTTGTTAAATATCTTGCAGGACATAAAATATTATGTAGATAATATTCTTAAAATGTACCAGTATAACATTAAATTAAAAAGAAATTGATAAGAATTATAAAGGAAAATTGGAATTATTAGATACTGCCTTTCATAAGTTCTAGGAGGCAGTAGACACTATATTTTTTTTAATGATTAGATATAAAATCTAGGCATCTATCTTTCAAATTTAGCAAATAATATAACTAGGCTTCTAAATAATAATAAAGTTATGTAATTCACAATATGGTTATAAATATTAAATACAAATGGCTTTTCAAAGTATCATTAACTCATTAATCCACCTACCCAATATTGATAATACAGAAGTTTCTTTATTTTTCCACTGTTCTTACAGCTTTCGAATGTCTCTAGTCTCTTTGGGTACTTTCATTTACTGCCAGTTTTCCATAATAATTTATATGCTTATAAATCCCTAATTAAAAAAATAGCAATAACATATACCTACAAGCACTTCAATTGCGGCATTCATAATATGGATATTATCATCTTCACCACATTCATTCCAACACAATATTAGCCACTGACCCCAATAATAATTAAGTCATTCAAACTAGAAAACAGACTGCGTGTCTTCTTCCTTTTAAATCCAATTAGACATGATGACCTAGATATGTTAACTAGAAAAGTATTTTTCGGACATCTTCCCCATTATACTTTGGTAGCCACAGCAGAAAATTAACCAGCCTATCTGTTTCCAGATATCTCAATCTTCTGCACAGATAGGAGAGTCTTCTTTGTAAAATACAAGTAAGATTTTGATATTCAGTTTTTTAAAATCTGTCAATGGTTGGCCAGGACTGGTGGCTCATGCCTGTAATCCCAACACTTTGGGAAGCCGAGGCCGGCGGATTACCTGAGGTCAGAAATTTGAGACCAGCC